>NC_034598.1:66044167-66072820 GCF_900095145.1 Mus pahari
ACAAACAAACAAACAAACAAACAAAAACCTGTGAGTTTTGCTGGAGATTCTGATTCTGTGTGTTGTGAGAACTTCCTTGTGGAAAAATGTTGTATTTGGTTTAAAGTCTCAGAGAAACAAGTGGGGAGGAAGTTGGTGTTGGATATACGGGTCTGCGTTTCACTTGTGTGGATCACCTGTGAAGGTAACTTTTTACGTTCACCCCGAGAAGATACTGCAGGGGTTCCAGAACATTGCCAGTGGTCACCTGACAAATAGATGTAGCTGAGTCAGGAAGAGGAAATACTATAGTTATGTTTGCAGGGAAAGGTTATGTGGACATGGTGGTTAGAAGCAAAGACCACAGAGGGTATCGTGGAGTGTGCAGAGTTCCATGGGAAACAGCAAAGAACGGTTTCATGAAACTGAGGGGACGGTGAGTGGTCCCAAGGATGGAGATGATTAGGCTTCCCTGGGGACCAAACTCTGCGGAAAGTAATAAGTGTTACTGGTCTGGTTTTCTCTCTTTATTCTTTCTTTTCCCTTTCTTGTTTTGTTTTTGGTTTAGAGAATGAAAGAAGACCTTAAGAGCAGATTATAAAGAAGGAAGGACTTTAACACAACTCGTCTAGCTAGACATTTAGAAGGAAGGAAAGAGAGACAGTAAAGACGCTCAGGAGACTTAACGCCCCTGGAGATTTTGCATGGAGATTTTTTTGCCTTTTGGGTATGTAGGCATGTTTTCATGTGTGAGGATACACAGGTGTGTGGAGCCTCAAGGTGGATGCCAAGTGTCTTAACATCTCTCTAGTTTTATTTATTCAGGCAAGGTCACTTGCTGACTCCGGATTTCACCTTTTTGATAGTTTAGCTAAGCCAGCTTGTCTAGGGATCTTCATCCCTTCCTCCCAGATGCTGGCATTGCAAGTGAGCTGACACCCGTGTGCCCTTCAGTCCTCACTTGCCAATTATTTATACACTGACCCACCTTTATAGACACCTATATGTATTACCTTAGAGGTGGAAAAAAATCACCTAGTGGGTAAGAAGAGTTTCTGAATAAAAAAGGAACAACTGAAAAACATTTCAGGGTCAGCCAGCCTCCAGATGGTGATAGCACACTGAGCTTGGACACAGTAAGGATGGGCGTGTTATTGTTTGCTGGTATTGTGAAGACAAAAGTGATGTTCGAAGCAGGAGTTCTGTTTCTACCATGCTTCCTTGTCTTGTATGAACCCCTCCTCTCTCCTCTCCCTGACATCTTGTTGCGTTTGAGATCTTCATTTCTATCCCTTTAAATCTTCAGGATCACTGTGCACTTGGAACCCAAGGCTCCCTGTGCCGTCCTCATTCCCAGATTCTGGATCTAGGTTGAGCCAATGATAAGTTTTAAGGAAAGAGTCCCCTGTCTGCACATAATGAGTACTTTACCTAGAACCAACCCTGAGTTTTGAAGCAATAATCAATGAAACTCATGGAAGCCAGGCAGTAATAACAACTGAGGTTTTAGATCTGTGGATGGGATGTAATTTTACAGCCCACACAGATGATTTACAACCTGGCCTCAAAGATAGGCATGCAGAAAATTGCACAATTTGCCTTATTACTTATTTATTTGTTTGTTTAGGCTCCAAATGGGGAAGGAACAAGTGAGCCTGTGTGGGACATTAAAGTGCTGTTTTTCCAGGGACTCTGTGTAGCCCAAAGCTAATGCCTCCAGAACATTTCTATTAAAAATATTTCTGCTTCGCAGAACTGCCTAATGTGACAACCTTGACTGTCCCTGCGGAGGAAAAGTAGTCAGAGCAGCAAAACCATCACACTTCCTACTGAAGGGCACTGCCAAGGTTGTCTCCTCATCTGACTGGGAATTTTCTCCCTGATAACCTTGAGGTTTCAGAGTCAGATCCACCAAGAGCCAGGGGAAGTTCAGTTAGTTTTCTTTCTGGAAAAATGCTGATCATCAGGAAACAAATGTACAAACATCAGTAAATATAATAGATCTGCTCCTAAATAATATTATAAGCCTCTCTGAATGTATGCTAAGAATATGATATTCTTCACAGAGTTGGAAATATTTGTAAGATATATTAAAATAAATTGTAAAAAAAAAAGATAAAGGATGTAGAAGTGGATGATTTTTCTAAAGTTGTAGGAGATAACTATTGGAAATAAATAAAATGATCATTTATTTAATGTACTTAATCAACTCTTATAGTATTAGGAAATATTTGATGCTAAGAACAAAAGTTTGGTTTAGTTATTATTAATTGGGATTTAAATTTTATTTCAAATGAATATGTAAAGAACACGATCTTGGTCAATGTTCTATTCCTGGGAAAACACACCAACACCATGGCAAAGCTTATTAAAGAAAGGATTTAGTTGGGGCTTGCTTACAGTTTCAGAGGTTTAGTCCATTATTGAAATGGCAGGAATCATGGTGGCATGCAGACAGACATGCTGCTGGAGAAGGAGCTGAGAGTTGTATATATAAATCCCAGGCAGCAGGTCTGAAATGGGCTTTTGACCTTAACAAAGCCCACCCGCAGTGACACACTTCTACCAACAAGGCCACCAGGGTTTATATTTTGCTTTCTTTAATATTTTGAATATTCTTTCAGTTTTCTTCATTTTGATATTATATTTTGGTCTTTAACATCCAACAGTGTTACTCTGTTCTAAAAAAAAAAAAAACTTAAATTTTATTTGCAGTGTGTGCTCACTATTTTGAAAGGACTTGGCATCCTACAAGATTCCTACCTTTTAATTTTTTTTTCTTAAAAATATGGACAGACCCACTGCATGGATTTACAAAAATAAAAAGATGGTCAAGACAGTCTCTTGGGCAGCACTGTCAGATGGGTGGCATTGGGCAAACATCATTGTGATATGACTGGTTCAAGAGCCATATAAAAATTAAGGGGAGAAAATAATTGACCTTAAAAACTATTCTTTGTACTAAATTTTCATTGTAACTTTGAAGGAGAGGAAAGAAAGAAAGTTATCTGAAAAAGTGACATATGGCATTGTTAGTTGGTTTGAGGTTTTATTGGCTATGCAAGTAGAAGACTGAGTAGCCAGATGTCTATGTACATTTGGAAGAAGAGAGACACAGAACATAGTTGAAAGTAAGAGGTTGTAGTTTTGAGATCTTTGGAAAATTTGCCCTTATTCAAAAACACCAAGAAATATCTTTCTTGTATGTAGGATCTACTAGGGAAACAGGAAAACCATTCGTTCTGGTACTTTCCTCTACCGTCTCTATGGTAAAGAAGGAATTCACACTTCGAAAAGGCCCCTGCGATGTTCGTATATGCTTTCTGTCTGGGTGGTTAGTAGATACAGATCTTGGTCACAGAACCGTTCAGGATCTTCTGAGCTATTCTAATCTCAACCAAGAATCACCAATGACAAGGTGAGAGTGAGGGAACTTAAGGATGATCGTGTCATCAAGAAAATGAGTCCCTGTGGCAAGGAAACCTGCTGGTGTATCTATATATGTCATCTTCAAATAGAAAAATGGTAGGTAACATGAGAAATTAAAGGAGAAACTTTATATACTTGGAGGAAGGATTTATAGCTGTCCATTGTCTGTAAATTATTTCTGATGTCAACAGCTACTATTTTTCTAGAGTTACAAGTTTTCCCAGTGCTATGCATTGGTCTGATGAATCTGAATGTAGTCTAGAAGCTCCTACAGTGCCAGAATGTATCTTTCTATTTGTCATCTTTGGTGACATTTTCATTACCTCTCATCAATTCTGCAAACACTCCCTGCCTCCTTTAAAATTCTTCATTCTTTCCCCTCTAAGTTCATATTTCATTCTTTAAAATTAGGATGTATTTCAAGAATATCTTCTGCTCTTCAGTTCACATTTTTAACACATATTTCTGGACCTGGATCCTTTACTTTATATTATTTTGGTATGTCTAACAGTAATAACTCACTATATACATCTGAGCTGAATTGAATTTGATTCTGAATTGAAAATAAAACTCATACTGGTAATTAAAATTCTTCCTTGAGCTTTAAAATCTCTTCTCACTTTAATTTCTCTTGTCACCCCTTCTTAATCCTAAAGGATTTGGATTGTCAATTAGAGGGACGAAAGTGTCCAGGTTCTGCTTTGTGTTTCAATTCTATTGTGAAGTGGAGGCAAAGTTGCATGGTCCTTAAAGGTTATAGGAAAACACCAGACCCAGAACACTTGTAGCTACTTACTGAGTGATTAGGTATTATCATACCTAGTGATAATACCTAGTGAGAAGACTCAATATGAAAAGGATATTGCAACCAATGTAGGCTACCAGAGTTTGATCCCCGGAGCCCACATTTTGGAAGGACTGAACTAACTGTTGCAAGTTGTCCTCTGACCTACACACAAAGATAAAATAAGCCAATCATGATTAATGAACTGTAGACACAATAAAAGCAAACGTGTGTACACATATATTGAGATCCAAGTAGTGATTATACAAGCATATATATTAGTAAAATTATATATTTAGCTAGGAAATTACATTTTCTATATTTTGCAAAAGCAAATTATACTTGAAAATTACTCTGGGGGAAAAGGAATCGAGAATAAACAAAATAGAGGTTAAAATTGTGACTTCTAAAACTAAATTTAGAGTAATATCTTAGTGTATCATTAAGTTGGCATGGTCTGAAGCATATATTAGTCTTTTCATCAGCTAAAATTGTGTAAAAGTACCTGCCACACAGTGTTGTTTTTTTTCAAGAGCTAGGCCATGCAATTTAAAATGCAGACAGATACATCTGAAGTAGCATGAAATGAGAGCTTATTGTTCAGCAGGCTTGATAAGGAAATGAAACAGATTTTGTATGTGAAACTTGGTAATGAAATATGTATAATAGAGAGGTAGATAGATGATAGACTTATAGATAGATGAAGATAGATGATAGATGACAGATAAATAGGTAAGTGAAGAGTAGGTAGGTAGGTAGATAGAGTACACAGATAAATGAAGATAAGTGAATGGATGGATGGATAGATAGATAGATAGATGATAGACAGATTGACATATAAATCAATTATATTCCTTGAAGTGACATCTTTCTATATTTTAACATCATGAATCATTTTCTTTTTTTATCCTTATCTCTCTTCTTTTAGATAATATGCATGTTCATGAAGAAAATGGGGCTTTTAAATTTATAACTCTGCATATATGTAAGCATTGAAAATGTTTCCACCATGAGTAAAAACAAAATTAACATGTTAGGCTGGCTGAACATTGTATGTTAAAATCACTGCAGACCCCTAAAAGACAGGTTTATTTTTTGTGTGGGAAAATTGATTAAATAGAAAATTCTAACCTCATAGTGAAAATTGTATCTTTCCAACTTAAACTAAATCCACCCAGAACACAGCCTTTCCTGCAGCAGCAAATTTTAAAAGGGATGTGAACATAAGTTTATGAGAAATGAATAGATTGTATCTGAACTTCAGCCATTCTACTCAGCTTAGCATATTCCAGAAAGTTGCAGTAATCCAAATGATGTCAGTGATGGGCAACTCAGGTCCATGTGCTGATCTGTCTTATAAAAAGAGAATGACTCTCATTCAGAAGCTTTAAGTATTAAAATATAAAAACCAAATATTATAATATTTTCTATAATTCATGGTGTAAGTTTTGCATAATTTCTTTAAAGAAAATTATAACAGGAATTACAAATTATGATTGAACAATCAATTGTATGGATTGGAAGAATGTCAGTAGTGCTTCAAAGAACATAGACACCTTTGATTTCTTTCAGTTGAGCCGACTGCACATATATTATCATGAACAATTTTCTCTATTCCTTTAGTAGAATAATAAATAGAAAAGTTTCCGTTCACTTTAACTCTGTGACTGAAATGTTATAATTACAACTTTAGACATGCTGCTTTCAGTTACTTTCACTGATAGATTTTACATGTCTTATTAGATTTCCACACTATAATTGTTACCCTGATGTGGACATGCACAAACAAGCAATGTAGTTGTACCTTTAACATTGATACATGCTTTACCAAACGTGCCACCATTTTATTTTCCAAGCAGCATTAATAGTATATAAAAGTTCTGTGTAGACAGTCAAAATGCTTTAGCAAATGTGTAAAATAGCAATCTAGAAATTGATAAGATAAAGTATAGCAAAGATAAGAGTCTTGGGTAAGGAAAACATGGACCTCATTGAGGAAAAAAATCACAAGAAAGATATTACATGATCATCTCATTAGATGCTAAAAAAACAAAAAAACAAAAAACAAAACAAAAACAAAAAAACAAACTTTAACAAAATCTAACACCCCTTCATGTTAAAAGTCTTGGAGAGATCAGGAATATTTGGTGCATACATCAATATAATAAAGAAATATACAACAAGCCCCACTAAGATAAAGGACAGAGCAAGGCTGCCCACTCTCTCCCTGTCTCTATTCACTGCAGTACAAATGGTTACGTGATGGAAAGGAAGAAGCCACAGTATCACTATTTCCAGATGATATGATTTATATATAAGCAATCCCTAAAATTCTGCTGGAGAATTCCTACAGCTGATAAACAAGTTCAGCAAAGTGGCTGAATACAAAATTCCCTCGAAGAAAAGAGTAGCCTTCCTTTATACAAATGATAAACGGAATGAGAAAGAAATCCAGGAAACAACACACTTCATAATAGCCACACATAATATAAATCTTGGTGGGACTCTAACTAGGCAAGTAAAAGACCCATAGGACAAGAACTTCAAGTCCCTGAAGAAAGAAATTGAGGAAGATAGCAAAAGATGGCAATACTTCCCATGCTCCCATGGATAAGTAAGATTAACAATGAAAATGATCATCTTACCAAAAGCAATCTACAAATTCAATGCAATCCCCATCAAATTTCAACACATATTTTTACAGTCCTTGAAAGAGAAATTCTCAACTTCCTATGGAAAACAAAAAACCCAGGATAGCCAAAACAATCCTGAACAATAAAAGAAGTTTTGGATGAATCGCCATCCCCGATTTATATACTACAGAGCAATAGTGATTATAAACTGCATGTACAGAAACAGGTTGATCAGTGGATTCAAATCAAAGACCCAGAAATAAACCCACACACCTATGAATACTTGTGTCTGATTCTGTCGACTGCCATTGGATCCCCTTCCTCTAACTGGACTACCTTGTTGGGCCTTAGTGAGAGAGGGTGTGCTTAGGCCTACTGTGACTGGATGTCCCAGGGTGGTGGGTATCCAAGGAGAATTTCCCCTTCTCTGAGGAAAAGGGGAGGGAACAATGAAGGAGGGATTTGTAAGGGTGGGACTAGAGGAGAGGAGGGATGGGGCTAGAGGACATGATCAGGATGCAAAGTGAATGAATGAATGAATGAGTGAGTGAATGAAATACATTAACAAAAAAGAAACTATAATGGGTAGGATATTTCAGTTTTCAGATTGGTTTTTTTTGTTGTTGTTGTTGTTGTTCATATCAGTAAATTCCATCCTCTCCCTAGAACTACTACTGTGGTACTGAATTAATTCTTGTGACCATTTCATAAGAAGATAAATGGAAATTTTAGAAGCTTTTCATAGTTCAAAAAGAACAAAACATTTGGGATAATTATGGAAAACAGCAGACTTGCCTATGTTAAGAATCAAAAGTAGACCAAGCGGATGGTTTGTGTTAAGAAGTGGTCATAACTAATATACATCCTTCAGCGATCGGAATACAGTAAGTCTCGAGTGTTCCTCTCAAAACTGTGCGATTTATTGTAGCTTCATTAATACTTTTTATAAAAATATTTTTTATTGTTTTGTTTCTTTTCTCACTGTTATCATTCATGCAACACAGTTTCCTTATCCTAGAGTCTAACTTCTGATTTCTCAGTTACTCAGAGTACACATGCAAATGTTTGCTTACTAAATAGCTTTGCATTACTGATAACATCTTTTGTGTACTTTTTAATTTTTTCATTGGATATTTTCTTTTTTTACAATTCAAATGTTATCCCCTTTCCTAGTTTCCCATCCGAAAACTCCCTATCCCTCCCCCCCTCCCCCTGCTCACCAACCCACCCACTCCCACTTCCTGACCCTGAGAGTCCCCGACACTGGGGCATCAAGCCTTCACAGGACCTCTCCTCCCACTGATGTCCAATAAGGCCATCCTCTGCTACATATGCAGCTGGAGCCATGGGTCCCTCCATGTGGTTTAGTCCCTGGGAGCTCTGGGTGGGGGGGGGGGCGTCTGGTTGGATGATATTGTTGTTCTCCCTATGGGTTTGCAAACCCCTTCAACTCCTTCAGTCCTTTCTCTAACTCCTCAATAGCTTCATTTATGAATTAAAATGGGCTGGCTATAAATTTAATGGTTAGTAATAATTTTAAAATTTTAATGCATTGTGTGTGGAATATTTTTTTTTCTATTTCCTGACCCTAGAAATATTTTGCTGATATATTATGTTTTCCAGGTTTGTGCTTCGAGGTATTTTCTGTGTTTGCCAATGTGTGTGTCTCACGATCTGCACACATTTATTATAATTTTTCTTTGGCTCTTTGGTTTACTTTTTGTTGTTATTCTTTTGCTTATTTTGTCCTATTTAGGTTTTTTGTTTTTATATTATTTTATTATTATGTTCTTTCTCTTATTTAGATGCCTGTTTGTTTACTGAGCGAAAACAAGAAGTGGTTTTCTTTTGGGAGGGTAGAGAAGTGGGGAGGGGTCTGGCAAGAATTGAGGGAAGGAAAACCATAATTAGAAAGTATTGTATGAAAAACCTATTTTTAATAAAAAGTCAGGTAATTTTTTTTCTCTTCAAAATTGTACTTGCTACTTAGTATTTACACAGGAATTTAGTTTTCCAGATGAGACAGAGAGGAAATTAATCTTTTTTGTTTTATTTATGACTTTTCCTGACTTTATGCTTTTTCATATTTGATGATCCTTATACAAAACACACTGTGAGATCTGTCTATGTGTAATACCAGATTTAATTAAAGTATATCCTTTACTAAGATTATCATAATCTCCTTGAACTTTAATTTTTCCTCTTATATATTATAGCTTTTCTTTCATTACTGGTGTTCATTCTTCTGTTAATTTATAGTAAAAGTTATTTTTGAAGTACTGAGTTAAACCTTAGAGTTTGTAATTTTTATTATATTAGAAGGGATTATAAAGTAATGAAAGTATATTTCTGGTTAGTGGACTTGTTTTATTGTAGTATTGTATTATACTAGCAAATCCCAATTTCTTGCCATGACCACTTTTATGATACTGAATTTGTTTGTTGTACCCATTTTCTTGAGGGCAAATGGGAGAATAAGAACTTTGATTCCTTACAGTTATGGTTTATTCATTCTGGGTACAGCTAAGGTTTTTCCAACCTTATCCTTCTGGATTTGGACCATGTGGCCATGACCTTCATTGGTCCTCTTAGTACTAGGAGCCAACTGAATGTGTGTGTAAGACAGTGGTGAATGATCAAATTCAATTGACTGATTTGCCTAAGATAGGATTGAGTCTGATGGTTCAAATTGAGCACATTTTTAAGAAAGTGGAATTCGTTGAAATAATCTGTGAAGATTAAGACAGCTGTACCTTCAGATATGGAGTGAGGAAGGTCAGATGGCCTCCCCATAGAGCAAGTAGAAGGCTCATCATGAAACAACTTTTGCATGAGCTGAATGTACTCATGGATGGAAGTGTCACCAGGATGTGTGATGAAGTTCAGGGTCAATAGTTAAGAAGGCAATCCTGTTAGTATGAAATTAAGTTTTGTTGAGCAATAGTGAGCTTTTGGAATCTCTTACTCGAGTCACTCATGATGACTTGTAAGCTTTCTAGAAGTCCATTACAGAAGAGAACAAAGAAAATTGAACCCTCAAATAAAGAGGACAGCAGTGAGAACAGAAATTGACTGTAGAGCAGACGTGTAGCTGAGATCAAGGAAATCCAACAGTAAAAACTCAGACTAAAATTCCAGGCAGATGCCTAAGATGGTTAATAACTTAAGAGCTAAACATAAGGCTGTAGCTTTAGATTCATTGGTGAATGTTAGTGAGATAGTCATTAGAGAACCTGCAATTTAGTCATAAAAGAGACGCAATTGAGAACCCTATGCCATCTAATTTCTCATGCATTTGTTGAAAATAACACCATGCTATGTATTGTACCTACACTGTGAGCTGGAAAACGTTGCTTTACATAACAGACAGATAGAAAGATAGACAGACAGGCAGATAGATAGATAGATAGATAGATAGATAGATAGATAGATAGATAGATAGATAGATAGATAGAAAGTCTATCTTACTTTGGTAGAATCAGATAGTGTAAAACACCTTTATTCATCTGTACTCCCATAGCATGGGAGCTTTAGATGGTATCCAAATATATTTACATGAAGACATGAAGGTGGTTGTCAAGAAATGCTGTTTCCATTAGAAATCTGTACAATGCCATCTCTCAGTTGTAAACAGTAATGACAGACGTTTATAAATGAGTGTTCTCTCTCAGTGAGCTATAAAACAGGCTCTACCTTTCTGTTTCCATCAACGTATCTATATATGCATGTGTGCCCGTATATAATGTATTAACGTCACCAACACTGCGTTGGGACCTTTGAAAGATGTGTGAAAACCTAAGAAATAATCTCTTCTCAAATAATTGCTGGTATCTTTGTAGGAAGAGATGAGAAAAGAAAAACAGGGTTTGTGGTAATAATTATAAAATGTGAAAAAAGTGCCCCCTATGGCTGTAAGTACAGAACACTGGTACACACAGAAGGAAGATGCTTGTCTAAGCCCTGAGGTGGTGATGCTAGGCTGTCTCCAACTGGGAACTTGATTCTTGCACACCACATTGTAGCCACTTTCAGCTTTGGAAGGATAAAATAATGACTCATTTTTCCAGGATTATTATTACTCCTGCGTCTTCATTCTGCTAAATGTCAGAGTCTAAATTGTTATTAAAAGTGAAATATATCTAAAAGTTAAATAGATGGTTTTCAGATTCAATTATACTTTAGCAGCCATGAAAATGTTTTCTTAAAATGTTTGGTGCCTTGAAACCAGGGCCTTACTTTTATATATGAATTTTCTTGGTTTAGTTTTTGAGATCATAGCATAATTACATCATTTCCCTTTCCCATTTATCTCTGTAAACATTCTTGTGTATGACAGGCACAGCCCTCTCAAATTCATGGTTTCTATTTCTTTAATTATTGTTGCATATATATATATATATATATATATATATATATATATATACAAACAATATATGCATAGTATACACATACACATGTACATGTATACACACAGACACACACACAAAGAAACCCAAACCCAGACCCAGACACCTCCCCGCTCACACACACACACATACACACACACACACACACATACACACACACACACACACACACACACACACACACACACACACACATGTTTTCAATGTTGACCATTAGGTAATGGGTAAGCAATCAGTGAGCTCTACCTGGGAAAGACTATTTCTCCCTCATCTCCTCTCCTTAATTGCTTGTAGTTCTTAGTTTAGGGTTGATGCCTCTTGAACTTTATCCCTTCCATATTAGCACATCTATTGCTATCGTTCTTGTCCATTCAAGGTTATGTTCCAGGTATGCCTGCAGTTCTAATACTTCACTCAAGACTACGACCCCAATGACTTAACATTTTCTCCTGCTCCTGTACCACTATAAACTGGTAACCAACCTATAACATGGGCCTTTGGTGGGGGAAGAGGGCATTAAACAAAACAAGCATCCTCATGTTTACCAAGGGTTTCTGAAGAACTACAGTAAGGGGAGGTTTTTAGTACTGAGGCAGAATGAAAAGAAAACTTATGTGTACCGTATTTCTGTGATAAGTGCCCAGGAGGTAATCAGGCAGGGGAAAATAACTGCAATGGAAGGAATATGAACTACATTGAGTAATCCTACTTTGTTGAGAGACATTCAAGGATCAGGCCTTGAAGTTTCTGCTCAGACTCTGTCAAGCAAATTTCTTTTGAAGAACTTGTAAAACTTAAATGAATTCATAAAAGATATATTGCAGGTGATAAAACAGTGAGACTTTTAATGTGTCAGATGAAAGAACAGGACATGGAGGCATGAAGAGCAGACGGAGTCCATCAAAATAATAGTGTGACACTTACATGTAAATATTTATTATTATTTTTTTAAATATCAATTTGAGCACGTTTTAAATCACGAGGACACAGCTTGATAGCAAATGATGTTGGGCTGGGGTTTTTTATATGACTATAAATTTCACATGAGCCAGCAATATGATGTGGTTGCTAAAAATAAACATCAAAACTGTAGGCATGACAGAAATGTAGTAAGGATCAAAGAAAGTCATGGGTACACTGTGCTCTGGGATGGATGGCCATATCTGAGGGGCCCAAATCTGTTTTAAGTAAGTTGCTTGATAGATGAGGGTGGCCCACAGGAGGCTGGTGAGGGTTCTTCTAGTATTTAAATTACCAATGGTCCTGATCCTAAGTTAATTATTAAAACATTAATTTAGCTTTAGCTTGTGATTCTGTGTGTGGTTGTGTGTCCACGCATGCGTGTGTGTGTGTGTGTGTGTGTGTGTGTGTGTGTATGTGTGTATGTATGTATGTGCTCTCTCATCATTGAGGGTACTTTCTTTTACTCTGGGATTTAAAATCTATCTCTGGTTGTCTCCCATGCCTGACAAAGTCTTCTAATCACCGTGACATCTCTCTAGTCACTGAGTTCTTTCCTCAAAGACAGATCTTCAGGAAGTCGCCCTATACTCTGCTACACTGGACTCTGCGGAGAACTGCCCAAGGGGGATTCTTCCATTTGGTGAGGATTAAAGGAAGTGGTTTTTCTTTTCCTACAAAAGGCAGTATTCAAATGAAAATTATATGAAGGCAGGAGGAAACCTCCCTCCACCTCAGCAATGAGGCAGGTTTTCTTAGGGCTGTCAGACTCTATTAGCTTTCTGTGTTTTAGGAAACATGTTCCATGAACCTCGGGGCAATATGTAGAAACAGAAATGAACTCTCATAATTTTAATATGGAAAGGCACATAGGATAATAGCACACCAGGGCACACTATTAGCATTTCAAAGAGAAGGTCAGCATAAGTTCCATACATGTATTATTAAAACTTGAAAAAAAATTAACAGAAAAGCCACAGAACGAGACAGTCACAGGAAGCGGTGGTAGGCCCACTTTGAACATTTTCGTGAACTAACAGAGTTGCAGTGATTTTAAGTCCACTGAAGACTAAATTGAGAGTGTGTCTCTGCTGTGAATTTCTACATCCTTATAAATGGTTTAGAAAACTTCCCTTTTTTTCTAAGTTGTTTTTGGAGACAGATTAAGAGGTCTTTTATGTAATTTCAGAAAAATCAACCAAGTAAATCTTTCTGAAAAAACATCATATTCTTTCTTCTGCCAATAAGTACATGGCAATTTGTTGATGATGAGCATCTATATATATATATATTTAAAAATACTTTGGGACTTTTCTGCTTCAGAAAGATGACCCAAAGCCACCTGTACAATGGCCCTTTCTCCTCCAGTCCAATATCCCCGCCTGCAAAGACTTAGGTAGAGATATGGGCATACACTTCTCTTGTCTTCTAGAAATATTTTTTGAATCTAAGAATAGATTAAGTATTCTTAAATTACATAGGATAGGACCCATCACATATTGTTCAATTGAAGTTTTTTTTTTTAACTTTTATTCTTTCACAACTGAGTTTATAATCAGTTCTTCTGTGGCATTAACACATCGAAGTTATTCTTAGTCTGTTATGTAAAAAAATATTGGAAATATTAGGTATCTTCAGGGAAATATTTTTAAAACATATTACCAGATGGGTGAGCATTTATCCTTTCCAAGAATATGAAATTATGACTCATTTTTATCTTTGGTTTTCCACCGTAAAGAATGGGTGTCAGATTCCTATGTAATTTGGATTTGTTTTTCCAGCAGTTTTGTTTGTCCGTGCAGTTTTCTGTGTGCCAACTGCGGTCACTATTTGGTTTCCATAAAAGGTATGAGCTTTCTTTGAGGGTGTCTTTTCTTGCCACTGCCAAACCCACAACTGATGTGCCATTACTGTGACTTTTGTTCTTAATTTAAACTTGGCTCAGAACTGGTCTTTGGTGTAAAACATGCAACATACTCCATTTTGACATGGAAGCTTGGGCGGAAACTGTTTGCTGAACATTTTCTAAGGGAATGTGTAGTCAGGATGTTTGTGTTTCTCTTGTCCGGACAGAACTACTACCTCAGAGTGCCCGTACCCACCAGCTCAGGGTTGGATTTACTTTAGAAGGCATCCAAACAGGATTTATTTATTTATTTATTTATTTATTTATTTATTTATTTTTAGATTTATTTATTTATTTTTATTTTTAAAATTTCTTTTTAGTTTATAGGTAAGAACAGATAAGGGTACACAGAATGTTTCAGCGTTAAAAGAATTCAGACAAAGACACAACAGGCATTGGCCTTGTACTTGATGGGCACCTCATGGTTGAAATCTTTTGAGAACTGACTGGGAAGTAGAGAAGATCTCTAGTCAAACTACCTGGGCTTGAATCTTGCCTCTTGTTTATAGGTAGATCTACATCTTTAGGTTCACTGAAGCTCTTTTTTCCTTCAGAAAAAGTAAGGTCTCGCCTTTCTAGAACTGTCATAAGATTAAATAAGGCAAATGAGCAGTACAGCGAATGACCAAGGGCACTCCACTATCCCCTCTTCATGGTCATCTCACATCTGGAAGGACACTTTTAAGTTCATCCTGGGCAGCCCTGAAGATAGGAGAATTTTTCAGCATCTGTGTCATTTATGAGTACGCTTTGAGTAGCCATACTTTGGAGAAGGCCTTCTTCTCTAAGAGCTGTGTGAAGAGACATTTAAAACAGGTAATAAATAAATAAATAAATAAATAAATAAATAAATAAATAAATAGGCAGACAGACGCCTGCCCACTTCTACCCGTCAGACCAACCCCTGCCTTCGTATTTATTGAGTGTCTACAACCCAAGCTTTACAGAGAACTACTTATCATTCTTCGGAGAAAACTGCCCTGCGCATTCCCTGGCACCTCGTAACATTTATTTTTTGACTGAGGTTTATGACAAAGCCCTCACTTTAAATATTCCTTTCAAAAATCCTCTCTGAATCGCTCCCTTTTATAGCCGATAACTCTTCAGTGGCGAGGCAGTAGCCATCGCTGAGCTTAAAGCAGTCACTTCATGGGAGTGGGGAGCAAATTTCCTCCCTGCATCCAAAAAACGGCTTCCCATGTGTTTCTCCTCCCCAACGCTTCTAGAAGACAACCTCTAGGTCTCGATCTACTGAAGTTTTTACTGCTTGGATCATATGGAGAATGATGATAGCATTCTGAATGCAGTGTTGGAGGCCCCTTTGAATGCTCTGACACAGCTTAGTAGGAAAAGGGGGTGCTATCTCAGTGGTTGCATTACACTTTTAGGAAATAGCCAAACAGCAGTACTCAGCATATGAAAAGTCTCTGCCCAATGAAATGGTTTTAATGATAGGGGTGATTATCACTCATAGAAATTCTAAGTTAACAGTGTACTGAAGGAAGCCGTGCCCTAACCATACACAATGGCTTCCCCTGTGTAACTAACAAAGATTCAACTCTCTTCATCTTAGTCATTTGCCACTTCTAATGCCACTAAATCGAATCTGTTACTTTGAATCTTGACACAGGGATAAATGAAATCCTGTATCTCTGAGTTTGATTCAGGGACAGCAGATTATTTAACATGGCTCGCTCATTGGGGTTTTCTCCAAACCTATCTGTAAATGCTTTCACGGGGTTCTTCAATGAGATTATAACCATTCCTCATTTCACATAGACGTAACTCTCTTCCAAATTTATCTGTTCATAAGTCCTATTGTAGCCGTTTACTTCCAGGTCCTATCCTTAAGCCAATATCAGAATGGGGTTGCCATGATCTAGTCACTTGGAATAAATTTGACGGTTATTAACTAAGTTACTCTCAGGCTTTATTTCTTTCTTATGCCCAGTTGGAGAAAAATAAAATGACCATACATTCAAATTCTTGTAATGCGGGGCTGCAGTGTCACCTATACTCTGAGGACTTTCCTCACTAGATTACCCTAGTGAAGATTATGTCTTTCTTTTCCATACTCTCAACTCCTAGCACAGAACAGTAGTTCCCTTTCGGTAGAGCCCGGCCTTTAAACTTAATTGAGTATCTCATCTTCACCCACTAAAATTTGGACAGCTGCAGAAAGCAGGCCTCTTACAATTTCATGTCTCTTGCTGTTACTAAACCAAGTAGGATGGCAGCCCTGTTGACGAGTATTAGTGAGACTTTAAGGAAAAATCCTAGGAAAATCTTAATGTTCCTTTTGGCTGTGCTTCCAGTGGCCCTGGCAGTTTCTGTGAAACTTTGTCTGAATTTCTCATGAGACCAGTGATTTCGGGGGTTTCTTTCCTCTGCCCTAGGAGAGAAGTGATGCCAGAACTGTGTTGTTTTATAATACTGATATTTTGCTCCTATTTTTATATTAAACCTCGGAGCAGAAGCAGATAGTGGTTGTTGAAAGGCACAGGCACATAAAGTTATTAGCATAATAGGGAATCCGTAACCAGACCTTGAGCGTGATACTCTGAGCCGGTTTTTCAGTGTTAGAGAATGATAGTTCATGAATTCAAAGAACATACAATCATTAATGCTCCCTCTTCACAGTCCATCTAAGTATTTAGAGAACCTTCAGTCACTCGTGTCTTACATTTATTTATCTCGTATGTGCATCCATGCCCCTATGACAGCACACATGTGGGGATCAGAGAGAACAGCCTGGAGTCCTTTCTCTTACACCACTCTGTGGATCTTGGCTCTCAAACTCAGATCACTGGGCTTTGCAGCAAACACTTCTACTGCCTGAGATGTCTCAATAGCTGAAGCATTTTTTTTTTCTGTTCCTTTTTTTAAAAATTTGTAATATTTAGTGTTTTTCCACAATGGAATGCTTTTTTGAAAAAAAAATGTCATTTATTGTGATTAAAAACTTCCGTTTTATATTTACCTAATAAAGATCTTCTCAAGAAGAAGGGAAGCACGTAAAATTGCCTGTGGTGGTGCATGCCTATAATCCTTACTTAATTGGCTGTGATAGGAGGATCATAAGTTCAAGGCCAGCGTGGACTACAGAATGAGAACTTATTTCTAGATAACAGGTTACAAGCAAACAATATTATGTGTCTTTTATAGAGGTCAGGGATATTTTAGCTCCTGATACTTTGCACCACCTATAAGTGTGGGATATAAGAGGCACAAAGACATTTACTATAATTGGCTGGCATTTTTTTATTCGTTTTGGAAATGATTGGGAACAAGAACTTAAGATCAAACAAGGACGCTTTTGAAGTTACATTTACAGGTAACTATATCGTCTTATACTACAGGAGAATATAAAAATCTAGCTTGCAAATCAGTGTAGGTTTTAGAAAAGATCAGATTTCTTGAGCTATAATATAGTAAGCACTAATGACACAGACTGTTTTCAATCTCATTATAATGCTAGTACTGTATACTTCCAGTAATAAAGTAAGGGAGGTCTATGGGAAAACAATTTGCACAAAGACAACCAAGCTCTTAATGTATTAGACTTTGCTATTATTGTCAAAATGATTAGAGACAAAGACTGCTGGGTATAAAATATCAAACATTTAAAATCCATGTAAGAATAGGTGAAAAGATTGTAGGTGACAGAGGACCAGGATGGGCTGGAGGAAAACTGTTTCGTCTTGATGTTAAGGCCACTACACTCATGGGAACTGTGGTTTCTGGGGCAGGAGCTACACAACATCAAGCCAATCAACTTTCTGGCAGGCCTTCTGAAGCCCTTCATGAGACCTCACTCCTGAGCATGGAGATGTTAGTGGCTTTTGCTGGAGAGAGAGCCAGTTTTCTTTGAGGGTGTGGCCAATGATAGGTTTACTGTGTTCGAGTCCTGTGGAAGTCTGTTTACTGATTTCTTTTTAAAGAAAATGAGGATATGGGCTGAGGGTCGAAGTATATCTGTGAGAAGTTAGAAGAAGGTAGGGGAGAATATTCTCATAATATACTGTATAGAATTCTCAATAAAAAACCAGTTAAATCATTACATGAAAAAGTTATAAATGAGTTGACTTTCAAAATCTTGACTCAAATGGATCTTGTACTTTTATATAATTTGTGCTGCTATAATGGTCAAATACATTTCATTTTAAAAGTATTTCACTTTTTAATCCTACATTCCAGCAGTATATTTTTTGGTATTATATCCAAAATGATTTCCTGTTCATTATTTTGAGGTTATGAATTAATGAAGTACTTGAAAATGTCTACATTATCTTTAGTAACTCTCCTGATTAATTCACTGCTTGCAGTAAGATAAGACACTTCAGGGTTTGTGTAGTTTTTGAGTCTGGTATATAATATAAAAAGAATTATCTATAAGTTCCACTTAAGGAAAACCTCAGACATTATAAAGATTCTGAGATATGTTTCTTTTTAGATTAAGTACTTCAAAGATGGGTTTAAAATGAAATTTGGGACTATTCTTATTTTCTTGTTTGAAAACAGATCTTATAATATATATGTTTTGTAAGTCCTTGAGTCATATAATATCTACAGATGTTTACTATCTAGATTTAGTTGGCAAATTTGAATTGGTATATTTATTTAACCACTATGTATCATTTAAAAAGCTATAGAGTAGATACATTTTATTCCTAAAAAGATTCTTCTTAGTCCTTCAATGTGAAAAAGAAACCTACCTTAATATACCCTCAACACAGAAATTTCATTATTTCCACCAAAAGAGAAAAACCTCTCAAATGTTCAACTTATTTAACTTTTACTTTCAGTTAGATTTTTTTTTTCTGTTGGTTTTTAACATTTATTTTATTCTATGCCTTTAAAAAAGTTTTTGGTAATTTTTGGGTGTGAGGGAGAGATTTGGGAGACACAGGAAAAGAAAAATAAATGAGGGAGGGAGAGAAAGAGAGAGAGAGAGAGAGAGAGAGAGAGAGAGAGAGAGAGAGAGGGAGAGAGAGAGAGAGAGAGAGAGAGAGAGAGAGAGAGAGAGAGAGAGAGATTGACTCACATGGACTTGTTCACTCTCACTAAGACCAGAAACATCTTTGGATCCCCTGGAGCTGGAGTCAGAGGTTTATGGATACTGGACCTGGGTGCTAGAATTCAAGTTTGGGTTCACTGAAAGAGCAGCAAGTGCTCTTAGCAACTGTTCCATTTCTTTAGCCTCAGATTTATTTTAAATCATGCTTGTATGTAAATATATATGTGTGGGTATGTGTACAGGTAATAGTAGTTGTCATGGAATCTAGATGAGCATGTTGGATCCCTTGGAGCTGAACTTACAGGCAGTTGTTAGCCATCTGTGTGGGGTACATGGGCAGGGCAAACATCTAATGCTTGAGCTTTGTCTCCAGTTCCACATTTTTTTTAATACCCAAAGAAATAACAGAGCAAGTAAAAACTTAAATTGTTTGTGTTGAACACCATTTGAGAATCTCCGTCACGATTTCTTATCCCAAGACCTGAGCTGAAGGACAATCTGTAAGTGCAGCATCTAGACATCCTTGACAGATACAGAGAGAAGAGCCATGAGAATATATGAAGTTAGAAACCTCTGCTTAAAAGCAGCATGTCTTCCACTTACAGTCCTCTAGGGAAAGCAGGATACTTGGTGAGATCTAGGGATAGCATGGTGAATAGATACACTGGGCTTCCTGGGACTGTAGGTGCTGAACTGTCTCCAGTGCTACTGTCTTCTGACAGGAGTGGTCTTTCCTGTGATACAATGTTGCCTATCACGCCTTAAATATACATGTAGCATCTTGTGTTACATGTATATAAACTTTAACAAAAGGGGTCCTTATGATGAAAGCTAATCATACCTTTAACCCTCCTGGTATTTCTGTAGATACTGAAAGAAAATTTCAGTCTCCCTTAAAACTCCCTCTTCACCTTCATGATGCTAAATTTCAAACGATTAGGGGTATAGAAAGGAAGAACAGTAGTGATAGAGTTCCACCTCTGTGATTTATTAGCTACATGATCTTGGTCAACCTAATCACTGCCTTTTTAAATTTTCTCAACAGTAGGTAGTTTAGACCCTCTGCTGCTAAATCAGCCAGAGTGAGTTATGTGGTATTGCTTGCTGCACACAAATCGCTTTGCAAGCAAGCCAAGCTCTCTCTCAAGTACATCAAATCCCTTTAATGCCTCTCTTTTCTTCAAGAATTCAGAGAAGCCTTTTTGTATCATCCAAGCTCACATTGTCAGCATAACTCATTTCCCTACTCGAAGTAAGGGAGCAACATGAGTTCATTGACAATCTAGAGCACACGGTGTATATGCCAGACACTACACTCATCATCTTGAGTCTCCCATCTTCCCAGTAGCATATGCTTTCCTCAAATAGCCACAAAGCTTGCTCCATCATTCTATTGTTCTGTAGTGTAATCTTATTAGACAGGCTGGTAAATCTGCTCCTGAGCTCTCAGGCCCTGTATCACTCCTGGTCTTCAACTTTTCCTTTGTTTGGTATCTTATCACCTGGCATATATTTTATTTTATCCTCAGCATAAATGCATTAATAATATTAGTTATACAATTCATACTACTTCATTGGCACCTGATATGTTTATGGTTGTGATGCATATTAGTATGTGCTGACTTAATAATATTAGTTACATGATTCATATTAATTCATTGACATCTGACTTGCTTATAGTTATAATGCACTTCAATATGTGCGGACTATGGTTTCTTTGGCTACTTCTTGCCATTTTGCTATGAATGTTCCTAATCTTACCTCCTATGCCAGTTTATAATGCTAGTTTCTGTTGCTAGCTTAATCTACCACTGTCTTACTTGCTGATGTTTACAAAGACAAAAAAAATTTACACATTTTATGACTTTTACATTTTTCCTGGTTAGTAGGAAAGTTTGTCTTAGCAAGTATTTATTTAAAGATGCCTTATATTATAATTATAGAAGTTGCTTTACAAATGACACTAAATATAACAATAAGAAAACAAAAATGATCAAAAGGAACACGGTGTCTGGCAGGGTTAGTCAGTGTGCTGAAATCTACATTATTTAAATGTTAAGACTCAAATTCAGTTTAAGATTTTTCTTTTCCTAATGTTTGCATTTTTTGTTTGCTTTATGATGTAGAAATATGTGTGGGACCTGAAATTCTAAGATGGTTTTAGTGGCATTTTTTTTGTTGTTGTTAGTAGAATATGAAGCTGTATATAGTGAAGTAAATAACAAGTTCTAATTAGGGCCTTCTGTATTTTCTATTTAAAAAAAATCAACCCACTTCTAGTACCCAAGGTAGTAAAATGAATATGAGAAACATATTCTTAATGAATTACATCATATGCATAATTTTATTTCTTTTTTTGCCTGTTCAAATTAATAAATATTGATTTGCCATGTTGAGACTAGTTTTCTTACTAATGTACAAAAATAAAATTTACTTATTTATGAGTTAATTGTCTCTTTCCAGAAAATATTTTGCCATTATAATTCAACTTGATTCCAAAGCAAGCAGTATCATTTCATGTTTTAGTACAGTTGTTGATTTGCCCAGTAGTGCTAAACTCTGAAGGAATAACACATAACCAGGCTGAAATTACACTTCTGCAGTGTAGAATTTTTCTTAGAGCAAATGTCCCAAAAGTGGCTTGAAAGTTCATCTTTGTTTATGTGAATGCATATGTGCTTTGATCATCGGATAAATTATAGATCCAAGGGAGCTGAAAACTTTTTAATGATGACTTGAATTTCCCTAGGCATTTGAACACGGTGAACGTCAGAATATATCTCATGTAAAAGAGGCTTAATGTCTCATACCATATTTTCAATCACTATCAGATCCAGATATTCCAGGAAATAGACGTATGTTGAATGAAAGAAGAGTGCTGTCTTTTAAGTCACTGGGTAACTATGTAAAAGCTCTTTGATTCTTATGCCAAAGTAGTTTTCTTTTTCTTAGGGGTTTAGTTTCACATTTGGGTGGGGAACATTTTATGCTGAAGAAATGTCTTGGCTTGGTAACCAGGGCTCTCAGTGGGAATGGAGAGAGCCTGTTCTGGGGACCCACAGAACAGCATGTGAGTTTGCTCTGGAGGTGAGGTTTCTTGCCATGTGCATGGATTTCAAAGTCAAATGTTAACCTGCATTAGCATCCCTGAGCCTACCCTGCTGACTTTGGCTGTTGGCTGGTGTCACTTGTACAAGCAGCAGTTGGAGAGTTTGAGGAGGCAATGTCTCTGGAGCCTTGTTGTTCATACTGCCATGGATGTCAGCAAAAAGAACTTCAAAGACATCAGTATGGAGCACGCCCCATTTTAAAGAACTAAACCTTAGAGAAGATTCTTGTTACAAAGCAAAAGAAACACCACCGTGGGTCTAAGAAAGTTTCTTGTATCACTTATTTTGCTGCTGACTTATAGGACAGGATTCAGTGTGTCCAGCACCAGACAATTTCCTTCAAAGAAGGAGACAAGAAAGTCTGTAGCCCTAGGGCACTCGATTACCAAACATTGCTTACACACTCATAACTATGGTGATTAAGAAACATAAGACATAGGACTATATAATTAATTTTAAATGTATAAGATTTTATCAGTGAACTGAGTTTTTAACCAAAAGAAAATGTAAATCCTAACCAAAAGTGAGAATTAAATCAACAAACAAATAAACCAAAAAAAACCCAACAAAAACCAAAAGTGTTCTATTTTTACCCAAGGTCTGAAATTCATCATTGGCTTCAGATTAGACTTCTGGGCATCTGCAGAAATCAGAAGAAATAGAAGTCAAACAAAGGGTTTTTGTTTTTGTTTTTGTTTTTCCTAATAATTCAATTGGTGAGACAACATTGTCAGCCAAGTGTGCAAGAGCTTCAAGTTTTCTGAAAGTGTACCTCAGCAGGTGTCTAACAGGTGGCAGATACCAAGGAAGGTGGGACAAGCAAAAAGAGCAATGACAAAGTACTATAGGAAGCACTTCCTGGATCCCCATCATTCATTGGATAATCTCTAAAATAGAGACACGTATGTAGAAGGTTTCAGAATGACTGGTGCAGCCCTTGCCTCCAACATTAATAACAATTTCACCAGCAGTGATAGAACTCTTATGGATAATGTTCCAAAAATCACCTTTCTACTTATGAACATCCTGACTCTTCTAAGTCTTTGAGACACTACTAAAATATGACTTCTAAATATAAGTGGGTCCTTTGTTTTCTGCATACTTCCATCAGTAGAGAGAAGGAAGATAAGGTTACTTTGGGTAGAGAGAAAAATGGTGAGGCATTCAAGGGAAAGAATATCTATGCCTTGATTTATACCTTAGAAATAATCAACAGCAGTGTGTTGTCTCTGTATGGGTGCAGGAGACTTCCATGAGAAGAGCTTACAAGTATTCAAGGAAAACCATTTTGAATGGCTGTCAAAGAGGACAAAGACTGGGGGCTGGTGAGATGGCTCAGTGGTTAAGAGCACTGACTGTTCTTCCAAAGGTCCTGAGTTCAAATCCCAGCAACCACATGGTGGCTCACAACCATCTGTAACAAAAATCTGATGTCCTCTTCTGGAGTGTCTGAGGACAGCTACAGTGTATATACACATATAATAAATAAATACATCTTTTTAAAAAAAAAAAACAACGAGATGACCTCCACCACAGTCTTCTTCCATTACCTCTGAACAAGAAGAGATAACTAAACAGACTTGGTTCCTGAGAGTAAGGGACACACTGCTATTCTGGTATATGCCAGTGCATTTCACCCTTAGCATTACTATTTTTGGAGCAAACAAAGGTAGGAGAAGTGCATGGGTTCATAAAGCTTAAACTCTAATACCAGAAGTAGACTATCAGTTGATTAAAAACTAGAGCATACCCTTAACCCACCCAAATGAATATTACAATTCCATTTATGCAGCCCAATATGATAGGGACTCCAAAATAAGCATTCAACTCCTTCGTGTAAGGTATCCCCAGCCTAGATTCTGTCCTGAATTTGAACAAGGTCACGAGGTATTGAGATACCTCACCAGAACATCTGCCCAGCACTATACTTAGGATAAATATTAGAGGGAGCCTCAGTTAGGCAAAATTGTGACTAGATCCTGTGGGTTTCCAGAACGGGGTTGGAGCACATTTTCAGAAGTTCATGGCCTCAGGTAGGGATGCTCCTATTTCAAGAGAGGGAATTGACTCGAGGGATGCTCTGGAGCACAGGACCCAAAACGGGGGGGGGGGGGGGGTCGCTTAGGAGTTCAGATGCCCTTAACCATTACAGATATTCACTTAAAAGAAAACAGCTTCATTTATTGCCCTAAGCCATCTTTTCTCTCTGAAACCCACTATCTCCCTCAATGCCTTTAAGTGCATAAATGTTTTCAAAAATAAAATAACAGTTTAGATGCCTGCCCTTTCTCGGTGTGACCATCTCTACACAGACAATCTTTTCTCATGCAGAACAATACACCATCTAGGTGTTCATCTCCTTTTTATTGTATCTGTGTACCAAGGAATAAAATGCATTAGAATCAAGTCATATTGCTTGTCATTTCTCAATTGCACATGTTACCGCAGCTGTAGTCATCTTTTATGATTCCTGTTTTAAGGCTCATGGAACCCTGGCCACTGTTTAATTATTACCAGTCCCTCTTGTGTTTGAAAGGGGAATGAAAATGAACTAAATTGAACAATTTTGTTTTAGAGGTTTTAAGGCAGATTTAATATGGAAACACTTCATGAGCACTTTAATCAAGTTCCAAACTAGAATTCCACGTTATTTAAGCTGATGCTTCACTGATCAGAACCCGACTAGTTATTTCTTTATTAACTTTATACTTGGTAATGTTAGCAAGAGAGAGTGGTTTATTAAAGTGGTGTTCGCAATGCTTTGAAAACTTATGCAGGCTTTGATTGTATCTATTGTTACTGCCTTTTATTTTTCTATAATTATTTTATTCCTTTACAGGACTTCTCAGTCCCTGAATTAGTTACAGAAAACATTTCACTGACAAAAGGAGTGACTTGCTGAACACATTTCTCGCTGTCCGTGTTGTCAGAGAGGAGAAGTATCTAACAGCAACACCAGGTCATTGTTTTGGAAACTATCCCAGGTCATAGAATATATATTCTCTCCAGGAAGTGTCTGGGCATGCACCAGCAAGAATGCCCTATTCATGCCCTCTTGTAAAATCTCTTAATGGGATGTTATCATTTGTGTCATGTTAAGGAACCTGCCTAAACGTTTTCATAAACATAAAACATTATGAAGGTTGAAAAGTTTAAATATGACATTGGAAAGCAGAAGTCTCCTTAAATTGTAACCTTTTCAACTTCTTTCTGTAATAAAATCTTGTTGGATGAACATAAATATGCCATGCCCTGTGCAGTTGGGGGTTTCTGACTATAATCTTGTAGTTAGATATTAATCCACGCTCAAATTTCTTTGGCCTCTTTGAGACCCTTGGCCAGAAACCCTTTCAACCCCTCTCAGCTTTGTGGTTGGGCACCTCTTTAAACACCACAACCCTGAATTTTTTCAATGAGTTCACCCTTACTTATGAAAGGATCTTCTGAATTCTCAATACCTTATCAGTTCACTAAACTATGAAGACAAGCCTATTTCAAGGAGGTGCTTTTGAAGGAAATTTTCTATGGAGGGAAAGATATAATTGCAAAATAATTGGATTGCTTAATTCACAATCTTACTGAACCCAGCATAAGAAACATCAGCATAAGAGTATGTTTTATACATACAATGAAGAAAAATTTAAAGCTAAAGAAGACCAGGTAGAGATAACTCAAACAGAGGCATGCAAATCTGAATTAACATAACTCTTGCAGACCCTGCATGGTTCAAGTCTAGAGGGGGAGTGTAAGAAATTAATGTCAGAATGCAGGATAGGTACAGTTAGAGAAAAGAATTAGAGAGGTGCCCAAGTTAGGCATGCAGTATAAGAACAGGAGACAGAATGGTGCCACCTACTAATGATAAGGATACTTAGAAAAAGAAGACAGGGAACTGGGAGGAAAGTCTAACACAGGAACAAGATGAAAACTGGTGTGACAAAGGAGCAGGCGATGACATTTCTAATAAGGACATGAAGTCCAATAAAAAAGCCAACATGGTTGATGAATTTCTCAGTGAGACTGCTTTCTGATGACTAGAGAAGAGATGTAAATTGTCATAGGATGAAAATGCAAGGGATGTAAGAAAGATGATATTGTGTGGTAGATTTCTTAAAGAAGACTAATGTAAAACGAAGGGCCAACTAAGACTTACCCAGAGGAGCTATTCTTATCTTTCATTCCCAGCTAGGTCATGTTGACCCCAGAATGGAAAGAGGGGGCTGTGAGGGAGGAAGGCAGGAAGATATAGGAAGTGTGGGGATTATGATTGCCCTGGCAGAAGGTGTGGGTCATCCATCCACTCCTATCACATATCAGCACCTCTTCTTTCTCTCTCAGCATTTCCTGTTCCAGTGAAATCTAACCCATCTTTGGCACAACCCTCGCACAGCAGCAGTGAAGTGTCTTTGATCTATCTTAGAACTTGAGTCACACTTTCCCCTGGAAACTGTCCCATTTTATCCATTCAGTACTATGACCTACGCCGATATTTCTCAGATTGCTGTCTATTAGGGATGACGAACAAGGGGATGCTTTCTAATGTTCTCAGAGTAAGATGAGCATATACAATGGGGAGAGACATAAAACCAGTGTAGTTACAGCATCACAGACAAGTCTCTTGAGTTCTTAGCCTTGCATCCTAGAACACTAGAATACACTGGACTTAAAATCCTAAAATTTAAATGATTTTAAAAAGAAGAGGGGTAACCTTGACAATAAGGTATTTTGTGAAACTCTTTTTAACTACATAGAGGTGAGGTTCTAATCTTGGTTCCTAGAATGACACACTAGTGTCCTGGCCTAGGTTTATTGAACTTGTTAGCTCTCCATTGTGACTTCAGTATAAAGGTAGATTTATGATCATCTACATGATATTGTGAACACCGTACAAGATGATAATTATGAAGCAGCCAGCTCAAGTGTGGGTGATGGTGATGCCTGGTGATCCTTTGTGAGCCTCTTTGACTTTAGCTGTACATATTACAAAAGCAATAGTCAATAATGAACAAGTCTTTTCTGTGAAACAAGTACTAAGTCCTTAGAACGAAATACTATATTTAATCCTTATAAAATCCATTTGTTTTCATTGTTATTTTATAACTGGGGAAACAGAAGCAGGGAGAGATTTACTAATTTTCTTATTGTAACTGGCACAGTGAATAATTTATTCCAGATTTCAATCCAGCTTGATGCCATTCCAAACTCTAAGCTTTTACCTAGTACTTTAGAGTCACTGAATATTTATGAAATAAGATCTTAGTCAGATCTGTGTTTGGTATAAATTATATTTGATATAAATTCTGCTCTATATGCCTTTCAAGTTTTCAAATGTCATTTCTGGTCTAACACTAGACATATGTACAGTGCCGACTTTGTCAGTAATAGCTAACAGAGGTTCAGCTCCCTGAGCTGCCCTGTATTCTGTCAGAAGCATTTTTTGTATAGTAGTAGATTTTTGAAAATACTATGGTTGATTGGCTCTAAGCAGTGTCCCAGATAAATACTTTGATGTCTGGAGCTTTCTATATACAATGGTTTCCTTGTAAAAGCAGATGTAAATCTATCAAAATCAATCAAATAAAAGTTACAAGAGCAGGCTTGGTACTTCATGTTTATAAATTGTAGAATTCATGAGGCTGAGGCAGGAGGATTGCCAAATGGTAAAGACAATCTGTGTCAAAATGTTGACAAATTTGAAAATAATTTTGATCATGAATTCATAGCCATAGTTGTTGTATTTTATTATTTATATTGCACTTGAATCATTGTAATATTTTATTAATACTCTCTGCTAAAGTGGTTTACATTTATAACTAAATGAATATTTTTGATATCATGTTTAAAATGTCTTATTTTTCTGAAGTTGGACTTCTCACCAGAGAGGTAACCAGTTACCATTATTCTTATCATTCCTGCATTTTTCCAGCTAGCTATGCAACTTACACCAGTTCAAAATCAATCGTCATGTCTTTGTGTGACACTGTTGCTTATTCAGTGACCATGTATAGCCAAAAGAATATTTGAAAGATATAATAGCAAATTTTTCAATGTCAGAATGAAATATTACATTTATTGGGCATGCACATTTTTATCTACAGAGATATAACAGTATGTAAATGTGAAGAGATGTGTTTCTAGTAGAAATGAAAGGATTTGAATTTGAATGTCTTGTTTGACATGCCAGGATGCATTTGAAAAGACATTACTTAACTAAAAGTATGGTTGGCATTAGAGTTCTAGCTTTCCTCCTCCCCCTCTGCCTCCTCCTCCTCCTCCTCCTCCTCCTCCTCCTCCTCAGCACCCTCTTCGTCCTGGTTTGTGTTTGTCTCTGGGTCTCTGTATCTGTCCCTATCAGTAAAGTCTCTCTGGTCTCTCTTTGATGACTCTACTAGGCTTCAGTCCCAGTACAAACTGTAGGCCGAATGTTTG
>NC_034598.1:66073038-66103929 GCF_900095145.1 Mus pahari
CTCTCTCTCTCTCTCCCTCTCTCTCTCTCTCTCTCCCTCTCTCTCTCTCTCTCTCCTCCCCCTTTGCCTCATCTTTTCCTTTCCCCTCCTCTCCCTTTCTCTCTCTTGACAGTGGAGATGCTAGGCACTTTTGGGTGCTGATTGTCTGTGAGTCACACTGGTGCTGAGAAGGGGAAATTCTCAGAAGAAATGAAGATGAGATACCCTTGGGAAGAAAATAAGTGCTGAGCTTGTGATTTCCATGGTGGGGCACTTTGGACAAGACCTTCCATGTTCAGAAGCTCTTTCATAATCTGTGGGTCACAACCTCTTTGGTGGATTGCCTATCAAGCATATAAGATATTTATATTATGATTTGTAACAGTAGAAAAATTATAGTTGTGAGGTAGCAATGTTATGTTTGGGGGTCACCACAACATGAGGGACTTTACTAAAGAATCATAGCATTACAAAGGTTAAGAACTCCTGCCCTCCTCTGCTACATATGCAGCTAGAGACACAAACTCTGGGGGGTACTAGTTAGTTCATATTGTTGTTCCTCCTATAGGGTTACAGACCCCTTGGGTACTTTCTCTAGCTCCTCCATTGGGTGCCCTGTATTCCATCCAATAGATGACTATGAGCATCCACGTCTGAATCTTCCAGGCACTGGCATAGCCTCACAAGAGGCCGCTATATCAGGGTCCTGTCAGCAAAATCTTGCAGGCATGTGCAATAGTGTCTGGGTTTGGTGGTTGTTTATGGGATGGATCCCCAGGTGGGGCAGTCTCTGGATGGTCCTTCCTTCTGTCTCAGCTCTGAACTTTGTCTCTGTTAACTCCTTCCATGGGTATTTTGTTCCCCATTCTAAGAAGGAATGAAGAAGTATCCACACTTTGGTCTTTCTTCTTCTTGAGTTTCATGTGTTTTGCAAATTGTATCTTGGGTATTCTAAGTTTCTGGTCTAATGGGCCATCAATGGGAGGAGAGGCCCTTGGTCTTGCGAAGATTATATGCCCCAGTACAGGGGAATGCCAGGGCAAGGAAGCAGGAGTGGGTGGGTTGGGGAGCAGGGTGCGGGGAGGGTATAGGGGACTTTCATGATAGCATTTGAAATATAAATGAAGAAAATAATAAAAGAAATAAAAGACTCTATTAGAGAGATCATTGGTATAAAATTATGTGGTTGACTAGGATAAAGCAGAGCATTGTGGTCAAACTAAACATATGTATTCGCAAACATTTGCCTTTCATGCATTGCACATTTACGAGTATATTTCTTTCCATAAGAAAACCTGCGGTCAAATTCTTGGTTATAAAGAGTGTGACCACAGTCCCTGACTTTTGTGAGACAGACAGTGATGGAAAGGTCGCAGGTAGGACCTTCTCCATGCTGGAAAACCGAGCTGAGTACATGTTTGGGGAACTTCCTGTCTGAAATCTCTATTCTTCTCCCCAGAGGTTCCATTTCAGAGGATACGCTTACAGCCACATGAGAAGCTGCGTGCAAAGGGAACTTCCATGATGGCTCAAGTCATTGAAATCTGTGATGAATTCTCAAGGAGGTTTAAGGTGGCTGTTGATGGCCCCAGTGTGCTTCAGGGGCACGTATGTTACATGATAGCACGAAGACTGGAGCGTAACTCACTAAACAGATTGCTCCCTTCCATCCCTGCTGTCCACATCTTCCTTTGCTGTCCATGTTGTGACCCTTCATGAACATCAGATAGATAAATCAGGACAATTAAACACACACACACACACACACACACACACACTTGTACAGTGGGAAAATAAAGCTGAGTTTCTGAGATTCTGCCATATCCATTTTAACCATTCTGAGAGGTAGAACTACATAGGTGTTGCCAGTCTATTCAGGGATTATAAGTGTGTCTGATGGCATAGGTGTGACATTATTTTTTATTCCTCTGCCTGGCTTGTCTGTCAGAAATAAAGAATCAAGATCCAACCCCAGTCCACCGGGGGTAGTGATTACTGAATCAACTTCTGTGCATTCCCTTTGTTAAAAGTACTAAGTTTCTATTGCCTTACTTCATGCTAATTCTTACGGATAGTGTACCGAAGTCATTACAGACAAGAGTATAAAGGACATGATCTTCATCACCAAGATCTCAAAAGAAAAGTACATGCAGTCAATGGATCCTTCATCACGCACAAAACAAAATAAAAGCCCACCTAATGTCACTCCTATTTGACTGCTCTGGGCAAGGTCTTCTTGTATTTTAAGGCAAACTGAGTGGAAAATGACTCTGTTCCTTCACAGATACTCACCAAGTGCCAAGGAGACAGACACTAGACACATTCATCCTGGTGCTTTGCAATCACTGGGTTAGTGCAGTAGAAAAAAATAATTCTTGTCCTAACGGAATTTAAAATCTTGTGAGGGTTGCAGACAATAACCAAGAAAGAAGTAAAATAATATTTATTACGCGTTAGTTAATATTCACAGAAATGGGGAAAGATAAAGCAGAAAAGCAATAAAGTATTGAGCTCAGAGTACTATGTGTAGATACAGGACTATGCTTTGTATTGGCAGGATTGCTACAGTGTCTGATCCCATATATATATATATATATATATATATATATATATATATATATATATATATGTGTGTGTGTGTGTGTGTGTGTGTATGTATATGCACAGGCGTGTGTGTGTGTGTGTGTGTGTTTAGTATATGTTAGAAATTTTGGAAACCAGTAACATTAAAAGAGAATTGAATGAGCAATTTCCAATAGTTGATAGCACTCAAACTGTAAGGAAAAATTACATAGTTACATGTTTAATTTTTAAAATTCTGTTTGCATAAAGGTAGAACGCTTCTGGCATTTAACTTCCAAGAGATTTTTGTGAGATAATGTATTTCTTGGGAACTTGACGTAAGTCTCCGTCTAACAAAACACGCAAAGGAATCAATATACAATTTGTTACAGATTCTGTATGTGCAGTCAGATTTTAGTGGCCAAATCTCACCATTGACTATGGAGAGTTCACTTGTTCGTTCAACCAGAGAGCAGCAGAAATGTTCTAAAGCATGGGCCCTGCCTGGACCTCAAGAAACACCAACATCATGCTCTTGAGTTGGACTTTGAGCACAGCCTTTCAGACTTTTCAACCAAAAACTTAGAATTTGAACCTTGATTTTAAAACAGTCCATTCTACTCCATTGACCACCATAGTTCCTGTTACACTTAGCATCTATTACTTCTTAGGTACGTGTAGTTGGAAATGGTTATTAAACCAGTAGAATAATAATATATAGTAGTTTAAAAGGATGTTGGAAATCTGATTTAATAATTCTAAGAAATAAATCACTGTGAAAATGTTCAGCTAATAGAGTTGCAATTTCAAAATATTACAAACAATGAAGCAAAGAAGGCTCTATAATCAGTCAATGATCATCTTTGGTAAGTCTGTATTCCCTCCTCCATCCATCCATTTCCCTCTCTACTTTCTTTCCATTTTGTTACAATATTTTATTTTACAGGATGCTATCATTAATATTTTACATAGTATTAATAATTAGAAAAGATTATATTTTTAAAATAACAAAAACAATTTTGTATAGAAAAATGTCTGTGTTTTTAATCAACTAGAAATATGTCCTTAAGAAAGTGTTGTCACAGAACCCACTGACTGGGGCTCAAGTGGGCTCATAGAGATCAGGAAGCTTGTATGAATCCGACTTTGTTCCTCTGTGTATGTGTTAAGGTTGGGTAACTCTGTGTTCTGGTGGGATGGCTAAAGGTGGGAGAGGAGGTATAGGCGGAGTACTGTCTCTGACTCTTTCACCTGCCTTTGAGATTCTTTTCCTCATACTTCTACTTGGTTGACTTGATGTGATAATATGTGCTTTGTCTTATTGCAGCTTCTTTTTTTAATTATTTATTCATTTCAAGTATATGAGTACACTGTCGGTGTCTTCAGACACACAGAAGAGGGCATCGGATCCCATTACAGATGGTTGTGAGCCACCATGTGGTTGCTGGGAATTGAACTCAGGACCTCTGGAAGTGCAGTCAGTGTGCTCTTAACTGCTGAGCCATTTCTCCAGCCCAGTATCAAAGCTTATTATGCCACATTGGGTTGGTGGCCCTGGAAGGTCTGCTTTTTTTCTGAGGAGGTTTAGGGAGACTCTCCACTAGAATGGGGTGGGTGTGGGGGATATACTGGGGGGAGGGGAGGGAGGGAAAACTACATTTGGGATGCAAGAGATGAGATAAGTGTAAAGCATAAAGAAAGATGAAGGTATTATAGTTTGTGCTTTATCAATTATATGTATTTGAAGGGTAAGAGTAATGAAGGCACAAGTTAAGTTTCATTTAAAAAAAAAAAAAAAAAAAAAAAAAAAGGAAACATGCTCTCAATCTTCAATACCAAATGGTCCTATGATTATACAACACGGAATAGTCTCTTTGGGACAAAGAGAACCAGAGAGTTAATTTAGTGATTAGTGAGTAAGGTCAGATGTCTCAAGTGAGAAAATTACTTTGTGGTCTTTAATGTGTATGTTGGAGATTGTAATTTTCTTAAATGATTAATAGACTCTGAAATGTTATCAAAACAACAAGTCTTTTGGATGTAAGGCCTGCACCACTATGTGCATGTGACAATAAATTACCGCCATCTATACTTAACTTTTGTTTGGTAATGGACAATTTTGTGGTACTTGGTCACGTTTTTTCTGTTTCCGCTACAAGAACCAGTTTGGGAGAGATGTCCCAAACCACTGAGATCTGTGGTTTGGTATTAAAATTTTGTCATGGCACTGAAATGTATCACCCTGAGGGTATGAATTAAAAGTTGGATTTGTCCCCACAAAGTGTGTGAAAATAACAAAAATAACATCTCTAGGGGGTATACAATAAGCTCTTCCAATAAAAAGGGACACATTCTGCAACCTAATTCTCTCTAGCTTAAGCATGCTCTAAACTTCACTCAGGACTGCTCAGGAAATACCTGAACTATTTTAAGTTTCCCATTGGTAAAGCATTAGTAGGTATAGCCATGCCCAAATGATGCACACCTGCATATCATCCACTCTCGACAGTTTATAAGGGAACTGGGAACACATTTTAGAAGGGGCAATGTTAAGTTCTCATGGTACTCTTGCTGGCCTCAATTAATCTCCATGTTCCTTAAGAGATGGAGAAAGCTTAACACAAAGCAGACCCACAATTGGAGAGAACCTTAGCCCTCCTCTCAGTGAGCAGCCATGCAAGAACCTCCATATGAATGAATACACTCTGTAGTTTTTCCTCTCTTCATTGGCAAAGAATTTTTTTTGGCAATTCCAGTAGTGTTGGGAAAAAAAAAATGAACATGTGCTGATGAAGTGCCCCAGTCTGTGTTTCAGTCTCAGTCTCTGGAGCTGAGGTGGAGGTGGGAGGGAGGGGGCAGAGGCAGCACTTGCTTCTCTCATTATTTTATTGGGCATCTCATCAAAGTCCTCCTTGAAACACATTTTTAAATAATCATTTGAAGCATCAGTTCGATATATGAGTGTTTGTTTTTCAATTTGTGATGGTAAGGATACCGTTTTAAAAGCTGCTACATTAATCCCAGGCTTGGCTATAGATTCCAGCTGCTGTTTTATTGTTTCCTTGCTGGAACTGCCCATCTCTCTCCTTTGTACTTGTAAAGTATAAGCATACGGCCTTTCCAGACCCAGGGTTAGAAAGAACTACTGCAGATGGAGAACAGGGATCCTGGAACTGGCAAAGGATTAGGAACAAGTGCAGATGCAGAGGCCTGAGAATCTCACTGTCTGGCAACCATATTTCTTTCTCACAAGATGTGTTGAGACTGTATCCAGGTGGTACGCTTAAGTGAAATCAAAAGTTGTAACCTACCATCGAGGGATGCGATGCACAGAGGGTGAATGGAGAAGACAAAACTACAGCGCGAGCCACTGAGCAAAAGCCCAGTGTGTAGATGGGATAGAGGGGGAGTGTACTCTGTAGAGAGTCAAGTGAGGCGGTCCATTGTTTACAGAAGAAGAATAGTAAACTCGATGTAGAAGCAAGTTCATAGAAGAATGAAAATGGAGTTCTAAGAGAGGATATTTTGATCTAGGATATTACAATGAAAGGCTTATCCACTTCATATATGACTGAATTGTGGATTTACACCACTTGGCGGAATAAAAGAGAAACTGTTAATAGATATATATTAATACCCTTCATGTGTCCTTTGAATGATGTTCATATGATAAAACAGCGGGACTGCTTTGTCTTTATAGCATTATGATATTTAAAGAAAAATTTTTTTACAGACACTAGATATCATGGTTAAAATAAGTCTTAACAGGGCAACACGTTAGCAAGCATGTAGCTCATGCAATAAGCCTAGTTCTATTAACATTTTGAGCTATTTCCAGTGCAGATAGCACACGAGATGGAATTTTGAGAGGATGTGTAAAACTGATGCTGCAAGGCAGGTTTGTAGAGGGAAGAAGGAGAATGTGAGAAAAAGTCCCTAAACTTGAACAGCAAACCAACTCAGGTACTCTCCTCACGTTAGCAGATGTGTTGTCTTCTCTACCCCTACATCCAGTAAGCTCCCATTTACTGTCAGTCATGATTTTTTTACAATCTCTTCTTGACACCACGGTGGAGTCAGGACCTGGAAGCCCCATGCTGTTCTCCCAAATGATACCTTTTCCTTCAGAAACACGACATGCCTCAACCTCAGTTATATCCCATCTTTCTTCTGCTTAGATATCATATGCAATAATTAGAGAAATGTTTAAGGAATATTCATTTCTGTTTGTTGAAAAACATTGCCTCCGCTTCCTTGCCTGCTTAGGCTGTGACATACTGGAGTTGAAATGCAGAGGAGTTCAATGAGAGCTGGAGAGAAGGAAAAAAATTAATTTGTCAACTTATACCTATACACTATACCTGCTACACATGGTCTTTAATATCAGAAGTTCTAGACTCGGTAGTCATAGAAGTATTTGGTTGTAAACACATTAGGGATGTAACTTGATTATATTGCTCATTTTACAATGCAGTCAAGAATAGTCAATCGATATGAATTGATCAGCTTCTGTTTTATAGACCGTGCTTGAACTAACTTAGTCTTTAAAAGCACTCTGCTTTGCCATTTACCATGTTTTTTTAAGACAACCATTTTATATAAAAGTGATTTATCTGGATGACTTTGTACTTCATTTGAAAGTAAACACAAAGTTTGCAGATGATAATAGTGTAAACATACTTATTTGAGTTACACCATTTCAAACGGATTGAGTGGAAAAATAGCCTCCTGGTACTCTGAATAATGTTAAGAAGACAGATCCAGTAACAGGATTTCCAGGGCTCAAGTGTTGATCCCCAAAGTTATTACCTCTGTGAACATGAGTCCAGCACTTCATGTTCCCTGTGCCTATGAAACATGGGCTGTCCCTATGGGGTTATAGTACATGTCAACAGACATAAATACTATCTTTTCTGCAGGTTTAATGGAAGCGCATTACAAGTGAATTAAAAGTTTACCTTCGGAAAGGTTATTTAGAATGGTGTTGAGATGTTTGAGTTATAGTACCCGGGACGCAAGCAACAGGCACGCATACTGCTCCCAATGCTTGGTCTGTACCTGCTTCTCCCTTCAGCTGGTCCTGAGTGTGGTCCTTGGATGCAGCCGAGGCAGCATGGGAACCCTTCTGGAGACGACCTCTCTTGTCTGTTCTTGCCAAGTGTCTTAACCTTTCTACTCCACCGCTGCCGCCTCTATAAAAATGCTGACTTGGACTACGGGATCTCTGAGGTGTCTTTCGACTCTGAAATGCTATGCAGCTGTCACTGTACTTGGACTTAATGGGTTTTGCATCTGGGGAAGCACTCTTGAGAGCTTCCAGCTTTATGTTTTTAACAAAACCTTTTTTCAGGTGTTTCCTCCTCTGCTTTCCCACCCTCTCCCCTTCCCTCCCCCTTCCTCCTCTAATGTCGGAGTCTGCGGATTTCAGAAGCTCTGCACTCCGGTTGCAAAGAGGCTTTCCATTTCTAATATAGCTAGTGAGGTTCCGAGGGATGAAAATCTTAGCGTAAGTTAAGAATAAACACAATAATAAACTTAATCGTGCTTCTTGTCCTTATCTCCCGTTCTCTGGCTTCTCACATTTCCTCCTTAAGTGGCTTTCTGTCACTCCATGAATGGCCTCCCTTTCCCTCTGTTCTTCCTAGCCAGAGATTTGGGAGTCAAATCATAGAGTCCCTCACCTCCCTTTCTCCAACCCCAAAAGTTCAGCAACAAAGTTGTCAGTGCATCCTACTTAGCTAATAAGTCACTGTCCCCATTCGGTTCCTTTTGTTGTTGCTTTAGATGAGGCTGCAAAAAACGTTTCTTCTGTGGTTTAGTACAATTAGACGTAGTCCCTTGCTCAGCACTCATATCCCTGAGTTCTCCCTTTGTGCTCTAAGGTTGGACTACCCGGGATGTACGTCTAATTACTATGTTCAGTGTTTTATTTTTATTTATTTATTTATTTATTTATTTATTTATTTATTTATTTATTTTTACCAACTCTTCATCAACTCCCTCCTGCCTTCTCCACCTGCTTTGTAGAGGATTAGTTTCGCTGCTCTGCAACTTGCCCTGCTCTAACCATTGAGCTACTTGCGTCTCCTGCCGTTCCCGCTCAGTGCCTGCTACCTACCTAGTGCTGCTTCTTTCTTCTCACTCCGTACAGCTGGTTTCTTTTCCTCTTCTGTTCTGTGTCCTTTAGGCAATGACTTGATATTCTCCAATGGCCCTGGGTGACTCTATATGACAGATTCTACCCCTTAAAAATAATTTTTATCCACCATACCAGCATATACTCATGGTAATTAGTCTGTTTTTTTTTGTTACCCCCTATTCTCATTACTAAATAATAGACAATTTATTTATACTTTAGCTGAAATGTACAGTGAAATTGTAATACCTTGAGATTTAAATGGTCTCTACAGAGACACCCACTTACTGACTCATCGCGGAACTATTAAATACATTAAACTGCCTTTTCCAATGATACTGGTGATACTGGGTGTCTCTCAAAGACCAAACAGTAATTTTGGTTGTGGAGTTTTAGTCTCACCTGCTACATTATCCCAGGCTTAGATTTGTAGGGGGAAGTGCTTTCTAGAATGTCATAGCTAAAAAGATAAGAATTTCCTGGTAAAGGGGCTTTAAAATGCTATGATTGCTGGTGTAGAGATTCTTGTCTTCTGGTTCCTGATATTTATAAAAGACATCACATGTCAGTGGAATCTGTCATCTGGATGAATGGGTTGTTCATCTCTGCATCTGGACTGACTTGGCCACTCCTCAATCCCTTCCTGTTTTGGGGGATTCTGTTCTGTGACAAACTTCTGGCTCTGTACACGTGAGTATTTGAAATAGTCTGTAGATTTACCTCAAAAAGGGCCTTCAGAGCCACATGCTCAACTCAGTGTTAGACAGTGATTTGTGTTGATTGACGTCATCTTCCCATCATTTTCCCTTCAGTTCCCTCATGTTTTTAAACACCAAACATTCCCACATGCTTGCTTGTGAGTCTTCTCTGAACAGAGGAAGGGAAGGAAGGAGGACTAAAGGAAGTTTGGTCTTAACTTGGTGTTTTCTTTGTTTCTATATAATCATAAATACTTTTCTTCATCATTTGGTCAGTTCCTTCCTGATTTATTCATTGACAGGGACTAACCAAAGAATATAATATTATTTTCTAGAATAATGGAGTAAACTCTAGGAAAAACTTTAATCAGCTCAATTCTTAGAAACCTTCTGTTCATGGTTTAAAAATTCTACCTTATTCAAACCATACAATGCCCTGGTAGCATAGATTGTGTCATCATTTTATTTGATAAAAAGAGTCTATAGATTGGCTCACAAAAGTTAAGAATGACTCATGATTCACTTCAGGTATATGAAGAGCTTAACTCATTGCTAGACCCCCAAGTACTACTATGGACATTTAATAGCAAGGTTTTCTATGTTCTTTGATCAAGCTCTGTTTATCTTCATTCAATATTTTGTGGCTAGACAAAATATTCTAATAAATAAATAAATATTCTAATTCTAAATGTTATTCCCACATATTCTCAAACAAATTTTCTTCTCTTCTGTTTAGAATGCTTTATCCTCCTATAGGTAACAAGTCTAAAATTTAGCCCCTCCATATAGGTGAACAATAAATACAGAAATCTTTGTTTATAATTCAACTTCCTTTCTATTTTGAATTAATTTGTTTCCAGACTGACAGAAAATTAATCTAAACTATTCTGAGGCTCCATGATATGACAATAATTTTTCACTGACTCATATTTCATATGAGTAACATGTTGAGTCTGAGTCATGGTGACCATAATGATATTTGTGCTTTGAAGACCATAGATTATGGTGGATATCACCCAGCAACAATCCAATGCACTTGACTCTATTACTCCATTAATTGGGACATAGTTACCAATGAAAACCTGTTTGTTGGACATAGGATTCTTTTCATGGGTACACTTGATACAAGGATCCCATCGCAACTTTGAAGACCCTTTCTTAGATTGCCCAGCACCCAGTGGCTTTCTAATCATAGCCTGCCTTCCTTCTCTTTATTTGGATTTATTTGAGTTGCATAACAATCAAATGGCAGTCACAATATTTGAAAGTAGGGCCCCTAATTTTTCTTGTAGATGTCTCCTTAGAATAAGGGAGTTTTCTTAGAAGCCAAGCAAAATATGATTAAATATTAGAAACTAAGAAATGATTAACTGTGAAAAAGTTCTTTGTAAATACATGCCAGGAAAGATTATTTTATTCAAAGTAGATATTAGTACAGTATATTCCTTTCAATTTTCAAAAGCTGTCCATATTGAAGTCAATAAAACTTAAGAGATTCAATTATTTTTTAATGATATACACTGAGCAAGGTTTCCTGTATACAAGGTATAATCATATATTACCTATTTTAAAAGTCTTAATTTATATTACTTTGTTCTTTGTAGGTTTACTATTGTGTAACATATTGGAAACTGGAAATACACTTGTTTAGTTCATTTCCTTAAAGAACAAACAAAGCCCATGTAACACATTCAATGTTTGACACAGTTATAAGGAAGAGATTTAAAAAAAATATTTGAAATATCCTCAGTCCCAATTAATGGGACTCAAGTAAATGGTGACAGTTTTATAAGAAAATGAAAATAGAGACACAGAGGAGATGGCTACCCAGAAGTGGGGGCAGAGAGTATGATTTTATAGGTACAAGTCAAAGTTCACGCAGGATTAGAGGAGGATATCAAAGCATTTTCCCAGAACTTCTGGAAAAAGTAAGGTTCTAGCACCATTTGCTGTAGAACATCTGGATTGCAGAACTGTAATCTATTAAGGCAGAAAGTAGGGACCCAGCTTCAATTATGTGACTGCATATCGATTAAAATACAAGTCTAATACTTGGTTATGAAAGCTGTGTCTACTCACCACCCAACCAAGTCAAGGTCCTGTTACCATTGCCCCCCCCCCCGCCACCTCCCCCACATCTGCTAAATTTAGGCTGGTTCATTGTAAGTTATCAGTGAAGGGTCTGTCAAGGCTCCCAGTATTCTCCGATGCTTTGGTAGCCCACAAAACCAAACAGTTATCTATTATTTCTAGGTCAGACTTATATAAAACGACCTCCACCCACACATGAAATAAGAGCTCCTTTACTGAGTTTACTCAAAAGAGAAGAAACAATTGTGAAGATATCCCCAAAGGAATGATTAGTACATGTTAAATTGTGTAATACATCTTTAAGGCAAAACAGATATAATTAACACAATTGAGTAATATTATCTGAAAATCAAGATAAGGTTACATTTTGTTTGTGACTTGAAAGGCCATAGTGATTATTTTCTAACACTTCTTTTTGAGGTGTGGTTAAGTTGTACTTTCTAAATTATTGTATTATGGAAAATACTGAACTTGAGGTCAGGAGTTTTTGAAGATTTAAAAATTTCTTTCAAGCTTAAAATCCTGGGCAAAAATAGTAGAACAGATAAGTCTTCCTTTCCTATTATAGAAAAAACAATTTCTAAGAATCTCTACCTCTAACAATCTTTAACTTGACCATCAGTCTTCCAAATGACAGTTCTTTGGTGAGTAATCTAACCAGCTGCCTCTCTATAAACACATTATTTTAAAATCAGCTTTTATAGTACTCAGAGCGCAAAGGAAGAAGTCAGAGATACTGCATTTGAGCAGTGGCTTGTTTTCATCTAAAGTATGTGATGTTGTTACAGTATTTTCTATCCCTTTGGTATATGGCTTTTCTTGTTATCTGTGTTCTGGAAATGACATAGACCTGCGGTACAGCACACCAGATTCTGGAGACTGTGTCTGTGACTATAGCTTGCTTGTTTGATGTGTGCCTCATGGAACTCTTGCTGGTTATTTTCTCCAGTTCAGTAAATAGAAATCCAAAGCCTAGAAAGGTCAGTTTGTCCAGCAAGTGGATAATGGAGCTGGCAAGAGTATTCATGGTAGAATAAGCTCTGATTTGGTCTTATTTATTTCTTTTCTCCTTGTGGCCTTTAATAAAAGAACACCCTTAGTAGTTTGCATAACTATGTAGGCGCTAAATTTATTCAAGATCATTACTGTATATATTTTCGGCTTTAGTGATTTGATTAACACTTTAACTTATTGATTTAAGTTTTTGTCTAAGGCTTCATCACTGAAAATTTAAAACATGTTTTAGATTCCTATATACTCTTGGATGGGTGAACAAAGAAAGTAGCTTAAGGGTAGTAGTGCCAGGTATGCAACTAAATATACTTTAATAAATAGAAATTAAAATTAAGTTGAAAAAATATACAATTTGAAACAGGGTCTGAGAAATCTTATGTTAATCTTGAACTCAGTATATAGCTGAAGAAGACCTTGAACTTCTGATCCTTCTCCCTCCATCCCAAGTGCCAAGATGCTAATATGATAGAAATTTGCCACCGTCCTTCATGGATGTGCTACTGGGCTCAAATCCATATATACCTGGCATGTGCTGTGCCACCTGATCAACATCTCTAATCCAGTATTTCCCACTAGATATTTACTGTGGTATATAAATTAATATGGCCATTAGGATATAACAATATTAGTTTAAAACTGTAAACATAGTGAACTATACTATCCATGTAAATATGTACTTGAGAATCAGTAGAAGTTAGGGAAAATATTCCATTTAATGGCTGTGCAACATTGGCTTAATTATTTAACCTCTTAAGCCTTACTTTTCTTACCTCAGGAATAAGAGTAAGATTTCAATCTTACTTAAAATTATTTTACAGAGCATTTAATTAGACAAGATATTATATGGTCTATTAATATGTATATGCTGTATTTTTAAACCTTTATTTTATTTTCGAGCTTTTCAATTAAGGTTATTGTTTGGATATATTCTTTCTCAATCCCATGATACTGTGAGGAATTTCTGGGTAGCAGGCTTTATATAGAATTATTTCACTATGTTGGTCATCTACGTTAATGCGTCCCAAAAATGCATCATTGTATGAACTGCTGAATTAATGAAATGGAACCACTTTTAGCCCAAAATAATAATTTAGAAATGACTTCTTAGGAGGAGAAATTTTGTGTCAGCTAACACAAGACAACACAAGAAAACAAAACCATCCTAAACCATCATTTATTAGGAAATTTTTCTGTGGCTCCCCTGGAAGGGCTTCTGTCTTCTACATGTGTTTCACTCATGTGGTATGCTATTGTAGATTTGGTGACTGGTATTGGCTTTCTTGGGGCCTACATGTGTTTAAAAGATTGATCTGAGTCTAAGTAGAAAGAGAAAAAGGCACATTCTGATGCTCAAAGTCGTCCTGCTTTCCTGGTTTCACTTGGCCAGGCCAAGGACTGGAGCAAGAGTTTGGGTGTTGAGTGTGTTCCAAATGTTCTTGAGATGCTAATGACTTGCTCATCTGCAAGGCACTTATTGGGAGGTTGAGCCTCCTGAGTGGTCTTTAGTTCACCGGGGCTCATACCCAAAGATATGAAACCATGGGTAGACCCCTTGTGCTCTGCAGCTTGGCTTGAAATGTGACCCATCATTCTGATATCAGTTCTCTGTATGATGTGTTGCCTAAATCTAAGGCTCAGAACAAGGAAGCCATCTTGGACTCAAAACTCTAGAGTGGTTTGTAGCAATGTAATTTCCTTTTATACTATTAATCGCCTTTGTCAGGTATTCTGTGGTACTTAACTGATCCTTCCAGTAGGGTCATTGATGTGGGAGGAGCTGATACAGGACTGTAGATAAGGGTCAAGAGTCAATGCAGGGAATTATACCAGATCACCATACACACAATTTTTGAATTTTTATGATTGTATAGTCTCTGTGTGAGGTCATTCCCCTGCTCATGGAATGTAATCTAACATAGAAAGGAATTTGATTTGAATGATTGAATGAATTTGGTACCTTATTTAGAAATAAATGAATCAATCAAACAATTCAAAAGTGACTGCACATAACTTTAGTAGCAATAATTGTTAATAAATGCTAATTCCTGTTGGCTCCCACGTATGATGCTGATAATGGTGATGGCTATGTATAACTTTAGGTTGTGTGGTTTATATATTATTTTATTCTTTCTACCTCTCTTTCTCCTCATTAAATCAAACTTGAAAGTTAAGTATCACAGAAAAATCATCAACTGCAATAGGGTCATAACTAGGAAGTGGTCTTGTTTTTGCCTCCCAAATTCTCTTAACCATCCTGAAGATAGTGTAGAAGGGGACATAAATGACCCGAAATCCTGCATTCCGTGGCATGCCCAAAACAAAATCTCATCACTTAGCTTTCTTCCTAAATGAACTGTCTACATTTTAGCCCATGAACCCAATGATTACGTTACCTCTTTCAAAAAATCTTTTATATTATTTTAGAGACAAGATTTCACTATAGAGTCCACACTGGCATTAAATTCACGATCCTGATGCGTAGTTTTCTAGGGTGTGGGTTTAGAGGTCTAAGATAACAAGATTCTTGTTTTCTAAGTTATAAAACAAAGAAAACCTGTTGTTACATGTTTATTGTATTTGAACTTTGTCATAGAAATTGGGTGGATAAACTTTTCTCCTTGTCCTAACCAAGTCGGTGTAGTGTAGTGTGGATTCGCCATGGTTGAGTATAAGTCAATTTGGCTCTAAACTTTGGCGAAGTTCTTGCTTCCTGGATCACTGCCTTTGGCTGGGTTCTCTATTGTTCTGAGGCATCAAAAGTTGAGTTGCTAAATATTTTTATTGGCTTGTCACTTTTGCTATTGTAAAATGACCAAATCACAGACATATTAAAACCAGATTGTCAAACGAGTGACTATTCTATTTTGCTCAGAAATGAGTAAAAATTTACCTTCCTCTCGAATTTAATTTCAAATTCTGGTGTTCGGTATTCTGAACTTCGTAAGATATTTTACACATTATTTTAATAATTCCATTATATTTTATACAATTAATCTTAACTTACTACTCATTGAATAGTTGACGGTATTTAGAATGGCATGTCATTGTTTCACTAGTTGACTAGTAGACTAACAGTGTTTGAGTCAGGAGTCTTTCTTTTTCTATTCTATTCTTTTCTTTTTTTTTTCTGTTTATTTATTTATTTATTTATTTTGAGATAGGGTTTCTCTGTATAGCCTTGGCTGTCCTGGAACTCACTTTGTAGACCAGGCTGGCCTCGAACTCAGAAATCTGCCTGTCCCTGCCTCCCTAGTGCTGGGATTAAAGGTGTGTGCCATCATGCCCGGCTTCTTTTCTTTTTATAATTTAATCTGTTTTACATTCCGACCTTTATCTCCCTCTAGGTCTGCCCTCTGACTGTTCCACATCCCATATGTCCTCCCCAACCCTCTGACTCCAAGAAGATGTCCCCACTCCCAGCCCCACCCAAGCTGGGGTCCCCAAGTCTCTTGTGGGTTAGGTGCATCTTCTTTCACTGAGTCAGTACCCAGTATTCCCCTGCTCTATATGTGTGTGGGGCCTCATATCACCTGGTGTATGCTGTATGGTTGGTGGCAAGATAGAATATCTTTGTAGAGTTCTAGCTATCCTTGAACATATCCTGTAGACCAGGATGTTTAGATTCACCTACCTCTGGTTCCAAAGTACCGGGATTAAAGGTGTGCCTGGACTCCCCCTTAGAGTCTTTTTACAGGCGAGCAGAGGTTTAATGGACTGTCCTTTCTAACAGCTAATGCATTTGGGAAACCGATCAAAATAAATCTATGACATTGTAGTTTAAATGCCAGCAAATGTGTTTCTTATTAAATATCTTCATTCAGTACTTTGTTGTTTATTTTTCTTTCCTACATTTTAACAAATATTTCATTCTAGCCACTGTAACTATAAATTGGCAAAAATTAAAACTAAAACTCATTATCTAGGTTTTTGTCTAAGACTTTTCTTTCTGACAAATTTGTTTGGTTTTCGCTTGTTTTTCTATGTTAACAAATAACTAGCAATTTCACAATCATGTAAAATGTGAAGAAAATAATTGACTTTTAAATTCATATTTCCAGAGGCTAGAGAAATGACCCTGTAGTTAAGAGTACATATTGTTCTTCTAGTGGACCAGAGTTTGGTTCCCAGCACCCATATCATCTACTTGTAATGCCAGTACCAGGGCATTCAATGCCCCCTTGTGGTCTCAAGAGCACTTGAAGTCACATGCATGTAGCCCCCCATGCATATGTATATATAATAATGCATAGATATAATTTACAAAATAAATTAAATGTTAATTTCTCTTCTTGGTTCTTTGTTATCTCTCTCTGTTAAATAGAATTTATCTTTCCTTTTTTAAATTCACACCTTCCTTATTTCAGTATCTTCTTTGACTATGAACATCTACATGGTATTTTCCTGTGTATATTAGAATTCAAATCCTATTGGTTTCTGCTTTCTTAATGTTTATGAATTTATTGGAAAACAATATGTATTAATATTTAAGAAATATATGATAGATATATTTCAAAGGAAGAATTCCTTCATCAATACCACCCCCAATTCTATATTTATTTATGTAGTCAGATTATTTTGTCTATTAAATACAGATCTCCATTTTAAGCCTCACCTTGTTTAATTATATAATTGTATATTCTTCCATAGTTTTAAAAAGAGGCTCATTCTTACCTTAAAATTTTCTACTAAACAGTGGAATTTTGAATGTTTGTTTTATGAATGGTTATATCAATAGGGAATACATTGTAAATACTCAAAGTAGTGAATGTTATATTGGGATTACAACTACCTCAACCACATATTACCTTTCCAGGAATAAGATCTGTAAAGGGAACAAAAAATTAGGAATTTATCTTGGACTGTAGAGGAATTTTAATGGAGCAACATGGCTGCTACAGTAAGGAGTCACATCCAAAGATCTTTTATGGCTGTGTGATCTGGCTGGAATGACACATCTTTAATCCTTTTGTCTAGAATACAGACATGCCCTTGGTGCATTCATTTAATCTCATGTTTGAAAGTGACATCTAATTGAGTGGCAGATATAATGTCAAATCAGGGAAAGATTTGACAAAATGAGTCAGAGATAGCATATGTCCAACTCTTGGGAGAACAGATCAGAAAAGAGAGACTAATTGTAGTAGAGGATGGCCTTGTCAGGGCATCAGTTGGAGGAGAGTCCCTTAGTCCTGTGAAGGCTTCATGTTCCAGTATAGGGGAATGCCAGGGCGGGGAGGTGGGAGTAGTGGGTGGGTGGGGGAGCACCCTCATAGAAGCAGAGGGATGGGATAGGGGGTTCCCATGGTGCAAACTGGGAAAATGGATGGCATTTCATTATATATATATATATATATATATATATATATATATATATAGAGAGAGAGAGAGAGAGAGAGAGAGAGAGAGAGAGAGAGCAGTGCAGAGGTAGTCAGGAAGGAAAGGCAGTTCAGTGACTGCAGTTCAGTCGAGTTCAGGCAGTACAATGTAGGTCAATTCAGAGCAGTTCAGTTGAGTGCAGTTGCATTCATTTTAGTTCAGTTCAGAGCACATCCATTCATGCAGTCAGAGGTATTTTCCCCAAGTAGAGCAATTCAATGAGAATCCAAGAGAAGCAAGTTTGAGTCAGTCAGATTGGAGAGGAATTTTGAGCCAGAATAGCTTAATTGAACCAGCCAGCCAGAGTTCAGAAAGAGCTAGCTAGCATGGCTGAGTTTATGCAGCCGTAAGTCTTTCAGATGACAGTTACATCAGGTTAGAAGGAATTACTTTTATATTGGACCATGATGAAGAAAGACACCATTAGTTACAGGTACTCCAATCACTAGACATTACTGGTTTATCTTCTCCTACTATTTTTGTGTATATCTGTGTATTCTCCTTTATTAGATTTGAAGAAAATATTTCAATTATTAAATATGTTCACTGAAAATAGCCCTGGGGAAAACAAATCTCATTGACATAAAGGACTTAGAGAAAATGTATGTTTCAGGGAAGTTTTGAAAGGAAAAACATATAGGACTGGTTTGTAACTACATGGCCTGACTGGACTGCTTCTTATTGTTAATAGCTCTCAAAGAGTTGATCTGTTATTATTCCAGCAAAAGATGACATATTAAAACTTCATTGTTCTCATTAAGTCCATGACATTTTTTCTTGAGTTCAATAGAAATATATCTGAATTAGTATCAAAAATAATTTTGTGTTCTTGTTATTCTCAATGCAACAACATAGCTTCATGACTCTGCAAAAGCAGTATTGGGAACTAGTTTGGAACCAGGAGGTGCTAAGGTGCAACCCTAGAGATGGTAGATTCCAGTTCTCTGAGTTTCGAACAATTCCCAGGGTTTGAACAGGGCTGGGGTGCAAGAACATTACAGAACCACTGTTCTGATACCCTGCAAACATCGCCAGATGAAATAGTAATAAATATTTCAGGAGATGGGCCACAGGTCAAGAATAAGCCTCTTGGCTGTTTGTATGTGACGCAGAACTGACACTGGAAGAGCATCCAAACATGCCCAAGCTTTTCCTGCCCTGTGGCAAATTTTGCAAGAGTCTACTGGGAAGTTTTGTCTCCATATTTGCTTTTTCTGCTATGGTCTATCACTGAACCTCACTCTAACCAAAGTCTCCACCATGCAAATTAAAGAAAAACAAATAATGAAACACCAGGGTGGTGAAGATCTCTATTTGAAAAACTACACCAAGAAAACATGACGTAGGATTCAAAGGGAAGGGCTGATTTATAGCCAAGGAAAACAAGCGATGTATGGTAAGCAGAAGCAATTAGAGAAGGGAGGAAGGAAAAATGCCAAGGCCTCAGAAGGGCCTCAGAAGAGCCTCAGAAGGAACTCAGAAGGGAATGCAGAAGAGCATCGTGTCTACTGGAACTGCATTCTCGGGAGCAGAGGCCCATTTTTCTCATTGAGGAGTCGGAAATGGCTCATTAGTGAGACTCACCTGTGATTAAAAACCAACAGCCAGGAAGTAATAGACTGGTTAGACAATTTTAAAACAAGTCCAGGATACTTTAGGCTTTCCCCCTCATTGATTCCCAAAGTTGGGAGACTTATGGTATGCTATAGTGTGACTCTCCCATTTCAGGAAAGGAAGGGAATTTTCTCCATTTCCACAAGATGTTCCAAATTTGCTGCCACTTAAATTAGCAGTGCCAGGGGAGGGTCCTTGAGCCCAGTCTGAGGGGAATAGTCTTGACTCTCCAAGAATGGCAGTACGTTGGCTGTTATGGTAAAAAGGATCCATGATTCACTGCTCCTTGTTATTTTCAAGTCAAGATTTTAAGCTGAATAAAAAAATGTAAAAAATAAAAAAAATACAAAAAGCAAATAGTGTATTTTAGTTACAACTGCTGTTTAGCTCTGTATGGGTTTTTATTGATGTGATTAAACTTAATTGCATTGTTCATATCAAAGCAAATGAGCATATTTCTGGGTCAGGAAAATACTTAAGTAGATAGAAATGTGCTTTTGTTAAAACTCTGAAGTGATGAAACTTGACCATCTTGCCCTGTGAAGACACTGTTGTTATTATGTGATTATTTTCCTTTACTAGAATAACAGCATATGCATATTCAAGAATATATAGTAAATATTGAGCATTTTCTTTTAAAGGTTTGGGGAGCCCAAGGTCTTTACAATGGTTAAATATTTTGAATATAATGCATTGAAATTCCTGCTTCAGCTAATGAGTGGCTCTCCAAATTATGGTCTCCAGTAAGTTGCAGCTTTAAAAATTATATCATACTCTGATATAATTATCACTTTATATCAAAATCTTAGTCCTAATTTATAGTGTGGTCATGGCTTACAGAGATGTCATAATTCATCAAATCCCTCTACCCTTACATCTCATCTTCGCATCATCTCTAAAAAATTACAGTGTAATTTTTAAGATTGCCAAGTATGACCTATCAAAATGAGACCTTGGTTGTAGCCCTCAGCAACTTCGACACATTTCAGTAAAACAATAACCTAATGTCTAAGTAAATAGGATAAATGTCTATTAATATTCTATAGTGTTTAGAAACTTCACATAAGTCACAAGAGGACAAGGCATTGAAACACAATATGTTTTATGGAAAATTGTATCAAATGATTTTCAAGAACATGTAGTTAAGAACAGGATACTGGAAAATATGAGATAGAATTTCAAAGTTAGGGAAAGGTCTAATAAGAATAATTATGAATGAATTAGTGGAAATTCATTATAATTGCAAACGTGATGATGGGAAGATAACCCTGTTATTCATTTGAAGAGGCTGAAAATGAATATATAAAATCCTACAGCAGAGCATGTGGAAACCTAGGTCATAATTTTTAATAGATTGTATTCTTGTTGTGCTTTCTAATATATTCTACACTCTTAGTATTAGATGTCCCCATGTACATGATGCATACATAAGATTTCAGCTTTGCTAGGTGACAAAGAGGGCACAGTTTTAGAGAAGCAAAGACTTGCCACCTGATTTGATGTGGATACAATACAAGGTCATGGTTTTCAGGTGTTATGTGACTATGCTGGGCTACTGTTTATGGTAGCCTCTCTAACTATAGTAATCCCCCCCTCCTCTCCTCCCTTTGAATTACTTATATCACCCTGAATTTCTGAATCTACTGTAAGCAAAAAATGGTAAGTGAAGCTGCCAGGAAGGCTACTGATACATTGTTACTGACATCAGCATTGCTCAATGCCTTTTTGTGGATTGTACACACATCAGTCAAAGCCTTTTTAACTCTGTACCATGTAGGATCAATCACTACTTGTGGATACATTGTTTTGTCCTGTTGAACCTCACACATCCTTCTTCCTTCCCTGCTTTTTCTGTTTCCTTGGCCAGAAGAGGAAAGGAAAGTGAGGTGTACAGGAAACTGGGTAAATGGGGGGCTTTTGGAATCAAGTAATGCCGTTTTAGAACTTAATTTTCCAACTGAGGTCTCTACACATTCAGATCTTGAAACTATAGAGGCATAACCTTACGAAGAAACATTTAAAGGGAGTAAAATGTTGTATATGTATTGACTGTTAAAATTGTTCTTTGTTGACCAACTAGACTGGTTGGGTCTACATAGATAGTATTTTTACCTGCTCTGCCTTTTAAATCTCATTTTCTTCAATTCTTTATGCAATGTATATCATCTTCCTATATTCAGGGTCAATTCTTTGTTACAGACCCTTCATCCTAATTTCCTATAGATGCCTTAGTGATTCCTTCATGGAGTTCTTCTTGGAGCTCAGCATCTGAGGAAGAAGTGGTAGCTAGTAGTAAACTTTGAATGAGAGAACAAGAAAGAACAAGTCAGCTTAAATCTGATCTCAATGGTACAGCTCATTTTATGTTTGCCTGTAATTCCCACAGCCTCCTTAAGAGCCATTCGTAATTTTACAAGTTCCTGGAATATTCCATGACATAGGAGGAATCCCTGTACCTTGCCAGAGATGCCTTGTTTAAATCAAACACTCGGGAGTAGATTCCAAGAGGAGAAACTGCTGAGTTTGCTCAGCATCAAGTTTCATTTTTCATTCATCAAAGTTTTCTTGGGACCACTTGTTGCTGTTGAAGATGCTTTGGAAAGCAATTCTGGTGATGCTTTAGGACCATGCTATACCCTTGCTTTCAACACAAGGAAAATGCTAACCTCACAGGAGTATTTCTCCCAGAGTCCTATCCTTTGCAAAGCCAGATGTGCAATGAAGTGGACACTGCACCTTATTGATCACTTGTGTGACATGCTATTCTCCATATTCTTCTTATATGCATGAAACATATTACTCAATAAGAGAGCTCTTAAAACAGTTGTTAGATTCAAGCTCTTGAGGAAAAGAAAGCAACACAAATCTCTACATGTGTTTCATTTTAACACGCATGTGAGTTCAGCTAGGTAAATGTATTCCTAAGAATCTCTCAGCTGTCCAGGAGTATCTTTATATAGTTATCAACATCAGGAAGGGAGAGCCTAGCAATTGTAGAATCTGATACTACCTTTGGAGAACTGACATAGGACATTGGAACTTACGTGGGACATTGAGATTGACCAAAATGCCAATGAATTAAAAACTGATTTGGAAGGAGATAAAGAAAAGGAAGAGGATAAAGATTGCCTTCTGTTTGCCATTGTGCTGTTTGATTGTTGTGTTGTTTGAATGTTTTTATGTTGATTTTTGGATAACAAGTCTTATTCTATAGACCAGATTGGCCTTGAACTTCTACTAATCTGCCTGTCTTTTCATATCAAATATCACACCCAGAAAATAAATGGCAGTAAAGACTTCTTTGATGAATATAAGCGGTAATAATTTTAAGGAAATGGAAGCTTTATCATTTAAACAAAATAGTGTCAATGAAATGAACTATACATTTAAACATATTTTCACCCCTAGCTTTTTTCTTATATGATGTATCTATTGAAGCTTATAGTTGCCTTTAATTAAAAACTTCCAGTAAAATTAAAATACTTGATATTTGAGCTTTTTTTAGTACTAGGCATGCATGTTTCATTTAAAGGTTTGTATTTGTATTTAAAATGTATACAATTCTTTCTGTGTTAAAACAAGTTATAGTGTAAGACACTTACCTGTGTAAATTACTCCATACATGAGACTAGGTGTAGAAAACACTGAAAGGCACAGAGTCTTGATGAATTCTATCCAGGAATCGTACAATGAATGACTGACTACCTGGCCAGAAAGCTTTGCCATTTGACCTTTAACCAAAGTTTGGAAAAGAATCACGACTACAGCTCAAATCACATATTGGCCCAGACCTAGTGTCGTTGTTAGGAAAGCATCACACGCCTTCTTTCATGAGAATGAGGACTAGGTACATTAGAGATGACATTGCTCTATAAAGAACTATAGAAATGAACTTTCCTAGTGTGAGTGATTTCAATCATTTTTAATTGTCTTGTGGAAAATAACATATTCTCTAGTGAGCAGTTTTAACATGTCCCAGAAAGCAGGGCAATTACCTTTATGAGAGTGGAGCGCATCCCATTCCATTAGAGTGGAGAAACTTCCCACTTGTGTTTGCTCAGAGTCTTTTGTCTTGCTCTTTTGTTGCCCTGTTTGCCTGTTTTATTGTTACAGAGGAAGGAAAGGGCTGTGTCTTCACAGGGATTGGATATGTGTTTGCTTCCATCCTTTACTCTCAATGATCTCCTGGACAAGTTATCCCATCTCTTCAGACAGTACAGTTAATCAGTGCATGAAGCCAGGGTGGGATCTATATGACTCCATCAGAAAAATATTAAGAGGGGAGAAGATGGGATCTTATGTCCCATGTTTAGCATGGTATTTCACCCTGTTCATTTGGGAGAAGACACATATTCAGCAAAACTCAGAAATATCATTGAGTTTTTCTTTCTTTTAATTTTATTTTACTTAAAGGAAATATGATATACTGAAGTTAAAGCAAGTTTAATTCATGAAAAATTAAGAAATTAAAGAATTAAACAATTAAGAATATTAAAGCAGAGACCAGTTGCTTCTTTCTGCAATTCTATGCTAATATGTAATATGTTACAGTTTCAAAAGTCATACATGATCAGAATTTTCAGCTCAGTCCATTTCAGCACACTTGACCATATTTTATTTGGAGTGTGAATTAACCTCTACTTTCCTTAAACAAATCAACAGCCTATGTATTATATACAAAAGCATCAATAGGATTTGAATTGATTGATTTCAAGCTTCCAGTTGCTGTTGGAAAAGTGGGCAGTGAGCGTTATTGACTGTATAAATATTCTGGGAAGTATTATGATGTCACTAGGGACATCCATAAGATTTTTGGCACTCATTTCGCTCATGATCATTTTTTCTTTAGGTATAAAGTTAGCATTAAGGTAACTATGATATAAATATTCCAAATATCCCATCCAGAAAACAAATAGCAGCAATTATTTTTTCATTATGTCTATAAACAAAAACAATTTAAAGGAAATGAAAGCTTTAATATTTAGTCAAAATAGTAATAATCAAATATAAAATAACAGATATCCCTGCCCAATGTTTCCTTATATGATAATTTATTCATTGTACATTTCAGATGCTATTAAATAAAATGTCCAAGTAAAGTTAAAATACTTAATATTTGGACTTTTTTTTAGTAATAGGCATGCATATTACGTTAAAAGTTTATATTTTTATTTCAATTGTACATAATTATTTCTACATTGAAATTAGTTATAATATATGCCATATTATCTGTTTTGTATTAGCCTAGTTAGATGAGTATAGTAGTTTAAAATAAACAGATTGATAGTGAGAGAATATCAGAAAGTTTCCTTTATAAAATAGTGGGGATTCTTTTGTACATCTAATGATACATCGCCTCATTTCTCAAGAACAAACTCTTTTAGTATTATTCAACTCATATTTTTCAGCTTTTATAACTATGTAATTGTGTTTGTATGTATGTGTACACACACATACATGTATATATATTATATGTATATATTATATATTATATATGTATATATTATATATATATTTATTTCAAATATAATGCTTCAAAGATACTAGTTTTTCCTAGTAATGTGATTTCTATATATAAGTCTTCTGTGTTATTGGAGCACTGGAATTTATCAGTCAAATTACCCAAGTGATTTTGTTTGAATAAAGTAGTCGACCCAGCTCCATCTGTGTGTATTTTTGACTTGGCAGGAGGAAGGCACATCTCCTGAGACTATCCATATACAATGTGGTTCCAAACCTTGGTACATTTGCTTTTCATTACTGTTTATAGCTAAGGGGCCTTCTGAATTTGGTGGGTTTTATTTGATCAATTAACTAGATCAGTGGCAGTGTATATGTGGCCATAGAGCAAATGTAGACAGTTTCCAGTTCTCTCAGGCACTGTGTTCATTTGCAAAACATCAGTTAAGCACTTTATTATTGTGTCTTTTGTCCCCGTGGATTATATTTTAGCCCGTCAGTAAACCTTCCTTACCCTTGCTTCAAAACTATAACTTAGGCATATCTTGGTTTGCATTGTCTTCAAATTTAACAGGAGCTCAATGCTTTTCAGTGTTCCATTTCCTCTCAGAGATCTGATTTTTGTGTCAGCTTCAGCTGCTGCCTGGTTGGGGAGAAATTCAAAGGAGGTGGGACATAATCTTTATCTGGATGATTGGGCTGCTCACACTGAATTATTTCATTAGAACAATTGGATTTTATTACCATGCTTGAATTAACACTGCAATTCTATGTTGAGTTAAACATAATTTGTCCCTTATGGCACATTTAAAATGGGTCTTTCACCCTGTGAGCCATTTCTTCTAATGTAGATGGTTTGCAATTTGTCATGAAATTTTGTCCTTTAAGATGCCCATTGGCATTAAGGTGTAGCCCAGTGGGATTCTTTCCTTCTGGAAAGGTTGACTTTAGGTGTGCCAGTAGCTCCTGCCACGTTTCCTGTCACAACCTGTGACCAGGAGAAGCTGAGTAGGAGTGCATATATCACTGGACGTTTCATGCTTCGGCATTTGTGTTCAGTGTTTCAAAGCTAATGACAATGACCCTGGTTGTATTATGCCCCTTGACCTCCACCTGGTAATTCGTGGTTCTCAACCTTTGGTCATGACCTATTTTGGGGGGGGGGGTGGTGGTATCAAATAACCCTTTCACAAGAATTGTCTAAGCCCATCAGGGAAAAAAAAAATCCAGGTATTTACATTACAATTCATGTCAGTAGGGAAATTATAGTTATAAAGTATAATGGAAAATAATTTTATAGGTAGAAGTCACCACACCATGAGGAACTGTGTTATACTGTTGTAGCATTAGGAAAGTTGAGAACCACTGCTCTAACTCAAGAGACTAATTCTTCTCATGATATGATACTGGTATCTAGGGAATATGGACTTCATGTGCTGTTCTAAAAATGTGTATGTTTTATCTCTCTACTTTCTCACTGCAAGCCTTATTTAGCAGATTTTTTTATTTCATAAAATAGATATCTGCCTACCTCCAAATTCTTAGATCTCCTACGTAATTGAATAGATGTCTGATTATGAGAGGTTAAGTTTAAGAAAAGATTTCCACGGCTATCAAATGATAAATCCGGTAAACTATATATCTTAAATTCTCTAAAGAAAATTGATTTATTTATTTAAATATGATTATCAGACTTTTTTTTTATTACCATTATACCTCTTACTCTGGAGGATTAGTTTAAGTCTGATAGAGTTTTAGCAAGCATTCCATCCAGGTGATGGGTTGTTGAACTGAATTGCCGAAAAGTCATCTTGATCTTTGCAGTGTGCCATCTGAGTACATATGTCTTTGGTTCATTAACTTCTCGAGGTTTGGGTATTTGAAGAGAAGGTCTTATGCAGCAGAAACTACCCTTTCAGTTATGTGTAGCTGGGACCTCTCATGTGATAAGACTACATGAATGTGCCAATACAACTGGATCCAACTGACTTTTCCCGTCTAGTTCTCAGAGTAATGGAATTCTTTTTTTTTTTTTTTTTTTTTTTTGGCTTTTCGAGACAGGGTTTCTCTGTATAGCTCTGGCTGTCCTGGAACTCACTTGGTAGACCAGGCTGGCCTCGAACTCAGAAATCCTCCTGCCTCTGCCTCCCAAGTGCTGGGATTAAAGGCCTGTGCCACCAGGCCCGGCGGAATTCTTTAGACTAGAATGAGATGACAGGTCCAGAGACACACTAGATTTCCTAAAAGTCAATTTTGGTGGTGGATGTTGTGGGATAGAGTCAGTTGACAGTGGCTATACTTTTCAACTCCACATTTTAGTCACAATGAAATATGATTTCCTAGTATAGCAAAGATCCTTTAAAGCAAAAAGCTAATAGATAACTTTAAAAAAGATATACAAACATTTATTTTCCATTTTGATTAGAGTACCAGTATATTCTACTTCAAAATATTTTTCTAAGGTGCTACTTAAATAATTGTTTATTGATAAATACGTTAATTATAAAGGCCTAGACAACCCATAGCTCTGTGAAGCCACATAAAGCCATTCCTATTGTTCCTATAATTTATTCTAGGTCAAGAGGAGCAGAATAGTCAGAGAAGAATCTTTGCTGGGAAAACACATCTCTTATCTTGAATGCTTTGTGCTCAGTGGAATTGAGAGTCAATTCAAGACTATTTATAAAAGAAGACTAAAAACCACAACCCACAGTCCCTGTGTTTTAATCTTGCCCAACTTCACGTGTACCTTTATTTCCTTTCAACATTTATATATTTGTGAGTCTCTTTTCATATTTCAAAGGCAATCTTTTGGCTCAGTGTCTGCCTTCCCACTGAATTTCCCCCACCATTTGTAATTAAAGTCTTGCCAGCTTTTCTACTCAATTATTTTTTTTAAATAGTTCTGCACAATGCTGCATCCTTGGGTGGTCTAAATTATCTTCCAAGGTACCAATATTACGTTTGTGGGTGATTTGTTGTAACAATTGTATATATTTTGAGTGATAATTCCTAGAATAATTTTTCCCACAAGCATTTTTTATTTTAGTTGGGCCATCTTGCTTTCAATGTGAGGATTTTAGAAGGTACATTTCTCTCTAATATCACTTTAAAACCATCATGGGAACATGAACAACCTTTAGCTCAGTAACATATTAGTTTCCAGAACTTACAGTGTGTTGAATATTTTGTAAATTATGAAGTACTTTCTCATAGAATTCATTTCATGACTAGATCACAGCTTGTGGGGGTTTGATTTTCATTATCCCATTTTACAAAGCCCACTGAACTGATTTACCTTGAAAAAACTTGTTCAAGAATTCTGATTTGTGTTCATATTTTTCTATGCTGTATCAGCAAGAACATATGTGTTTTACTTTACCACTGAATCTTTCAAATGTAACTTATTTCTTCCTTAAAAATAATAATTTATGATGTTCAAAAGAGTAAGCAAAAATATCATTTAGTAGAAAGTCAATGAGTTGTCTAAGTATATAGCAAGATTGTGTGTTATACTGAGCCTTCAATTAAGAATACCATTAATTTACTATAGAGCATCATTTAGTGTAATCCTAACACAAGCATGATTATGCTACTTAACAACATTCAAGAATGCATTTGTTTTAAGATTCAATTATTTCTTCTCAAACTTTATATAATTTCAATCTTGATTATATTTGATAAATAGAATATCCATTTTCTAAATAAGTAAAACATACAAGAATACAATCTATCTTTAATCATTTTTGAAGAGTTACCCCTCCCCCATATCTTTTCAACCACACATCCTCTTTCCCATCCTCACTGCCCCCAGAATTCCTTTCTCTTTTCATACCACCTGTATCCTACTCTCCCTTAAATTAAATACCAATGACCTCTTGCTAGGTACCTTGTTTCCATACATGTTCCAAATAAGACACCAAAAATTCAAATATTTGAAGCCAGGATCCACATCCACATATGAGAGAAAGTGTGTGTTGCTTTTCTCCCTGTTGATTTTCCCCCTGTTTTACCTCACAGTTATTTTTTTCTACTTCTATTTATTTGCCTGAAATTTCATAATTTCTTTTCTTTACAGGTGAATAAAGTTTCATTGTAATATATAATATATATATATCACTATCAGTTCATCAAATAATTGACATGTAGATTCATTCCACTATTTTTTGCCATTGCAAGTAGTGTAGTCAAATGAAGGATGGTATTCCACACTCATATGAAAATGTAGTCCTTTGTATATTAATCAAAAATATATTTTAAACAGTCTAGTTTAAAGGGACAAACCCTTCATTGCTAGATAGTGCTGCTTCTAGAAGCAGCAGGTTCCTAGACAAAAATCTCAGTGTCACATTCAGGGAACCTTCATATACATTGTTGGTTATGAAGGCCCCAGTGACACCAAAACAAAACAGGTTCTGGCTATTATGCTTGTAGTTGCCTATCAGAACTAGATCCAAAAGCTAGGAAAGCATCTCCCATCTTTGTTGCACACAGAGAAGAATGAAACAAACTAAGCTAGAAATGTCCTCCATACTGGCTAACTTTCTTAGTTGCTGAGGTTGCAATGTAATATTCTGGGAGAAAAGGGGCATCAGAGAACTAGCTCAGGTGTTGGCTCTACAAATACAATGCTAACTTCCCAGGCAAGCTATGTCTACCAGTACAGTAGCTGCCTAAGTGTTATAGAGAGAACCAACTGCTCTCTGATTGATTTCAGGGCCTTAAACGGGAGGAAATTCTTGCCTGGTATGTACCTACAGTAGAAAAGAAATCAAGGCTGGAGAGATCATAAGATATATCCATAGATAAATGATGGTCTTTGTCTTAGCCAAAGGCATTTCTCTTTGCAGTGAATGGTAGTGAATGCAGAAACTTGTCTAATAAAATACTAAGAATAAGAGGCAGATGAAGCATCATGCTTAAGGACAACATTCATACCACTGTCTAAGGGCCACGGGGGGAGTGTGAAAGGGGATGTAAGAACAGAGGTGGGGAGAGGGAGAGAGAGAGACACAAAGAGAGAGACAGAGAGACAGAGACAGAGAGACAGGGAGACAGAGAAAGAAAGAGAAACAGTTGCAAGATGCTATCTTTTAGGCACAATGCAGACATTGCTATCATGAGATCATAACAGCTTCAGTTGCCTGTATTAATGTGACGGATGGCTCAGAGGTTAGACATGGGTTAGGAAGAGAGTAAGGAAGCCTTATCTCTCACTGTGCAACTCTTGGCTATTGAAAGATTCTAGGAGAGAAAAGGTATCGCTTTCGGTACCATCTGGTGAGTACCAGAGTCCATGATTAAACTCAGTAGTAAGAAAGGAACAAAGGAGCCCAAGTCAATAGCAACAAGTAAATGTGGTAAGTTTTAGGGAAAGGGGGGGTGCTTGGTGGTGGTGAGAGGAGAAAGAAGCTGTGGGTATGTATATTATTCATATGTATAATATACACATATGACAATTTCTGTAAATTTAATTGCACAAAAGGAGTTGTTCAGTAGAAATATGTGAGATACAAAATAAAGTTCATCTTATTGGTAGAAACTCCTAGAAAAATCCCAATACTGTAATACACACATGCTGCTTTACTAACTGATGGAAGATTTCCTATGAACACATTTTATTTCAGGACAAAGATGAACGCCTGACTAGAACTCCTCCTTGCTTATATTTAGCCATAATGGAATCTGATATGGTTGCAATAGAGAGGTTTTTACAAACTGGATCAGCAGTATTGAGTAGAGATTTGGAAACTTTTTTAAAAATGTAAAATTTTAGGTGGAGCTAGAGCTTGGGAAGCTATTGTTTAAACTGCTTCTCATTTGAATGGTGCCAAAACTACTACTTCTTCTCCTTCTCCTTCTCCTCCTTCTCCTTCTCCTTCTCCTTCTCCTTCTCCTTCTCCTTCTCCTTCTCCTTCTCCTTCTCCTTCTCCTTCTCCTTCTCCTTCTCCTTCTCCTTCT
>NC_034598.1:66104165-66136055 GCF_900095145.1 Mus pahari
CTTCTTCTTCTTCTTCTTCTTTTCCTCCTCCTCCTCCTCCTCCTCACTCTCTCTCTCCTCCTTCTCTCTCTGTCTTCATGACATTCAATTTAATGCCTCAGTATATCTCAATCAAAATTCTTTTTTGTTATCAGGGAAATTGTGGTTCCTGTTTTGACTTCTTAGTCTCACCAATAAAAACAGATGCAGAAGGAAGTTCAAAGACATTTTTATTAAAAGTGTGAAGGTGAAACACCTGGACACTCAAGCTGAAAATTCCAACAACCACAAAAAAAGAGAGAGAGAGAGAGAGAGAGGAGATGAAGAAAAAGCTGTGAATTGTAAGACAGACGTAGAGGTTAGTAAGAGAGAAATTCCAAAGTGTTTAGGAAAGTCGTGCTTAGACTTAAGAAATTGAGGATGATCTAAGTTCTGAAGGCTCCTGGTCCCAGGCTCTTTAGTCTGAGAGCAGAGGATTCTAACAGATAAATGATTGCATATGGAAATAGATGTTTCTTATTAAGAAAGAATCTCAAGATAAGAGTGGTCTAGTGAGCTGAGGAAGGAATCCTGGGAGAATATTTAAAGATGCTGACCTCTCCACTTTGAACTTGATTTTGTCCCACATGCCCCAGGTAAGGAAGGTTATTGAGCTTTCTGCAAAATGGCTTCTTTTATTTACTTCTGATATTTTTTTTTTCTGTCAGTCTCATTTCTGCCACATTTTTACAAAGCACTGACACTAAGTGTGTGCATTCCATGTGATACCAGAGGTTACTTGCACTAACACCTAATGTGCTTAGCCCCATAACTGCTGTGTGGGACATTGCTGTCCTGGGAATGGGAATACCATCATTACATTTAGAAATCACCATGCATCTAATGCCTGGCTTCCTGTGTTTACTGCAGCTTGTAACATAAGCAGGCAAGGTCTGCTGAAGGCTTCAGCTGCTGTAGCTAGCTGTCCTGTTACTCCAGTTTAGCCTGATTTCATGGGATGAAGCAGAGTGAACACCGTGGCTCCTGGCTGTCAAGAGTGAAAAATAGCTGGAAATTAGACAAACAGCTTCATTGCTGAAATTGTTTCCGGGCTAAAAGTTCTTCCAACAGCTGTTTGTTTTGGACAGTGACCGGCTTTTTTTTTTTTTTTTTTTTCTTTAGGAAGAGAATGCAGGCTGGTTATTTCTGAAGTCAGGAAGAACTCTTAGCCATCCACTATTGTGGTCTTTTGGCTTCTTTGACAACTAGGCTGAAATTGGACTGAAGGGATTTTCCTTTGTTCCCTCCTCCCCCCAACCCTGACCTCTCTCCTTTCAAAGATCAAACTCAGGCTGTTGCTGGTGTAGGGAGAAGAAAACAAAGGGAGGAACTCTATAATCCTACAGAAATGGCTCTGGAGAATTTATTTTGCAAACACTAATTTGCTGAACAGGAGGGAGGAAGGGAGGGAGGGAGAGAGGGAGGGAAGGAGGGAAAGAGAGAGAGAGAGAGAGAGAGAGAGAGAGAGAGAGAGAGAGAGAGAGAGAAGATAATCTGAACTAGCGAGACAGAGTCTCAGACTGAGAAAAAATTTTGTCTCTTCCTGAAACTTAGTTTGAAAGTTATTTGTCTGTGTGAGTTTTTTCTCTTTCTTTCTTTCTTTCTTTCTTTCTTTCTTTCTTTCTTTCTTTCTTTCTTTCTTTCTTTCTTTCTTTCTTTGTTTTTCCTCCAGATGACTGCTAGTTTTGCTTAGTAGTTTTCTTTTTTCTTTTTTTTTTTTTTCTGGAAATACTAAAGCTGGAGTCTACCAGACTGAGGTTAAGAGCATTTTCTTTGGCAACAAAAAGATACTTTTATAGAAGCCATGCCTGTCCTTGGGGTTGCCTCAAAACTGAGACAGCCAGCTGTTGGGTCAAAGCCTGTTCACGCTGCTCTTCCGATACCGAATCTTGGCATCAGCGTGTCACAGCGCTGTTCCTCGAGACCTCTGGAATTTGCTACACCGGAGCACTCAATGCTTTCTTGCCAGCTCACATTAAAATCAACCTGTGAGTTTGGACAGAAGAAAGTCCAGCAGGGAACAGCCAAGGAGATTGAAGACAGCAAGGTTAGTATTCAAGGTCACTGTAGGCATAAAAATCACAGATAAACTTCTTGTCAGTTGCAACATGAATATGTGAGAGATGGTGACACGTAGAGGAATTATGCTACAAGTAGGGGGCAGAATTATGTGAGACTGAGGATTGAACGTGGGAACTGTATTTTAATGAATAGTTGCAAAAGTCATGAACAAAATTCTGAATATCTGTATAGGATAGCCAGTATTCTTATTAATGCAACGAGTAAGTACTTATTAATATAGATACTCCTAGGTACTGCTCTTTTTTTTGGGGGGGGGGTTGAGACAGGGTTTTCTCTGTATAGTTCTGGCTGTCCTGGAAGTCACTCTGTAGACCAGGCTGGCCTTGAACTCAGAAATCAGCCTGCCTCCACCTCCTGAGTGCTGGGATTAAAGGCGTACCCACCCGGTGGTACTGCTCTATTGGTGACATTCACAGGTATAAGCAAACGGGAGCTCACTCCCATGTACATTACCTGTCAAATCCCTTGGGGGTGCCCTCTCTTTTCTCCAGACCTCCTCTGTAGGGTTTGAATGACTGATAGCTGCTTATTTTATTGTAATGTGGAGGAAAAAAAATGAAGTATTGTCCCTCTTATTACACATATGCCAGGATTTCTGTTTACAAATTGAAACGCTGCTGTTTTTCTTAATGCTGACATGGGTTTTCTTTTCTTTTTCTTTCTTTCTTTCTTTCTTTCTTTCTTTTTTTTTTTTTAACTTACTTTCTGGTATTTTGTGAGCTCTTGGGTGCTGAGCCTTCTTCAAACGTTTGCTCCAGAGGGACAGTGCTCATGTGGGCCTGTGGGAGAAGCTTTTTACTGGAGAGTCATCTTAGGCAGAGTTTCTCAACCTGTGGGTGGCGACCCCTTTCCGGAATTGATTTTATGGTTGAAGGTCACCGCAGCATCACACACTATCTTAAAGGGTGCCAGCTTTAGGAAGGATGAGAATCACTGCTCTAAACCTTCTTAAGTATCCCTTGCAGTGTAACATTAAATATAGCTTCCAGCTTTGTAAAGCTTTCCAGGTTCACCATCTCATATCTGAATTATTAGGAGATAATAGTATTTTTCTTGCTTATATGCAAATGTAAGCCAAAACAGTAATTGAGAGTGCTTTATATGGACAAACTAAGACTGTAATTGCAAAAGAGAGGCAGTCATTTTATCTAGCATATCTATTTGATTTATCTTCTTCTGTTCAAGTTTTTACACTTGGCCAAGATGTCCCTTTCTCTATAAAATCTTTGGATAGTACCTATTTTACTTGATTGTGGGTTTTTTTTTTTTTTTTTGGTCCGAAGAAATAGCTACAGAGTTTATCTTTGTCATTCCATGTTTAATTATAAACATAATATATAATATTACTATTCCATCTAGTGAAAATATAAACTAGATAAGATAGATTGATAATAGATAGATGATAGATAAATAACTAGATAGATATTAATGGATAGATAGATAGATAGACAGACAGACAGATAGACAGACAGACAGATAGATAGATGATATATAAGTACATCGATAGGTAGAATTTTTCCTGTAGAACATGATTGTTACCTTGTATGTTTGCTCAAACTTCTGCTTTGCTAAAAGGCTTTAATTTAAGACTTGGCTACTTTTTTTTTTTCAGTAGAATTTGAGTAAATCACTTTGGTTAGCAAGTCTTAATCAAGCATCTGTTATTTCTTTTTCTTCTTTTGTTTTGTGTACATTGGTGTTCTGCCTCATGTATGTCTATGTGAGGGTGTCAGATCCTCTGGAACTGGAACTACAGAGTTGTGAACTGCCATGTTGGTTCTGGGACTTGATCCCAGATCCTTTGAAAGAGGAGCCAGTGCTCCTAACCACTGAGCCATCTCTCCAATCCCAGCATCTGATATTTCACTTAAACTCCATGGCATGAAGCGCTATAGGAATAATTATGCTTGTGGGAATAATTTTACCATGCCTCTTATCAGATTTAAGACGGAAGTCTCAAACAAATATAGAGAATGCTTCTGCAGCATATTAAAGTATTTCCATGTGTTATAAAGGAACATATTTAAAATATTTTCAATTAAAGAGCAAGGGAAAATAGCAGAAACGATCAAGGTAGATATATTAGACAGAGCTAGACTTGGTTGAACACAGCAGGAAATTCAATATCACATTATAATTGGAAAACAGGGAAGACTTTTTCTCACTCAGGTGGTGAAATCTGAAGAAATATACAGTGAAGCTATGTCAGAGAGCTGGGACCTCTCCATTTTCCTATCCCCTTCCATTAGTGGCTCCAAACTTTCTGTCTTCAGAGGATTATGGAGTTCATTCTAGGAAAAAGACAAACCCCATTTCATTAAGGTTTTATGACATCCCATTGGCTTTCTTAGAGTTCTAAAACCTTATCTAGCTGTGGAAGAAACTGCAAAATGCAGCGTTTCTTCTAAACAGCTATGTGCCCATCGAAAAATTACGGGTTCCATTTCTAAGAGAAGCAAATCCTGGATAGCAACCACAATAAATGGCTGTCATTAAAAAAGCATTTATGTGGAATATGCAGCTACTCATTGCCCCAAACAGTTCTGTAATCTGATTTCAGAGGACAAATCTCTTACCATGTCAGTAAAGTCCTCAGTCCCAAATTCTTAGTCCTTGTTTCATTTTGCATTAAAATAGATGCTGCTGACCAAGTCATCCAGTCTTGAACCCTGATGCCTTTGTCTGATAATTCACATTACTCTTTCCTATCCCGTGTCTTGCAAGAGGTTAGAGATTTTATTTCACTTCATATTTGGAATTTGTCCCTGTCTACATATACTTACTCTTGGGTATTTATTTTCTGTTAGTTATTAAATAATTTCAAATTCTTTCCCTCCCATGTCTCTTCGAAATCACCCATTGAACACATCTTCCATGCCTTAATCAAGCATTCAAAAGCATCTTTCCCCTGCCTTACAATTTCTTTACTCAGGAATGCTAGCCTTCCTCCTGTTCCTGTTTGTAACTCCATCCAGCTTCCCTTTCCTGACTGTGGTCTTCTTCCTGTGTGTCTAGCACTCTTAAGACTTGGTTCTCCTATCTTAAAGAAATCACATTTGTTTTATAAGTAATGATGATGATGATGATGATGATGATGATGATGATGCTTGGTTTTAGGTTTTGAAATTAACATAATTACATTATTTTCTCCACTTTCTTTTCTTCACTCCAGTCCCTCCCATATATGCCACATGCCCTCTCTCAAGTTCATGGCCTCTCTTTCCTTAATTATTAGATTTCATTTATGCTTCATATTTTCACACACATATATATATACATATATATGTGTGTGTGTGTGTGTGTGTGTATATATATCATGTACAGTTGGAAAATGTACCATAAAGATGTCAAGGGCTGATATTTTCCTTTGATGTACTTTTTCTGACTTTTTTACTTAATCTGAATGTTCTAACCTCTCTCCTCATATGCACTTGCTTTTCAGCTCTTACTGGCTTCTTCCCTAATCCAGTACCAAGATTTTACTGTAGATTTAGAGCCTTTCCTTGCGACTATTGAGGCTAGATTTCAGAAAGAAACCTTTTGTTCCCTATACCTGCCAGTCTCTCCACAAAATAATTTCTGTATCTTTTCTAGGTTTACCATGTCATACAAATACCACTCCCTCTTTACAACTCATTCCAAATGCCATAGGAATGCTTTAAAAAGTACACATGATGGAAGTAAAATTAAAGCAAACTTACGTGCTTTTGAGAAGATCTAGAGCAATGTGAGAAAGTTAGTTATTGGTCCATGCTAATAGGAATCTCTTTCTCAGTGTTCCTACTCAGTGAGTTCAAGGATGGTGTAGGAGGAATCACTTCTTCCTCATGTGTTTATAAAGGACTTAGTCTAATACTTAAAACAAAAGCCAGTCAGATGAATTGCTTATGATGAGACACTCTAGTTTCAGGTTTAGTACATATATATGCATACATATATCTATTTATGTTATATGTAAATAATACGTTGAGCATAATTATTTAATAATTCTTTTCCTTCTTTTCAAAGTCTACAATTTTTACTTATTTCCTAGGATTTTTTTTTTGAGGTAAGGCCTAACTCTGTAGCCTTGGATAACCTATAACTCATTGTGTATACCAGGCTGGTATGGGAATCATAGCAGGCCTCTTGCCTCGGTGTCCTAGCTATATATTATATTGTTTAATGTATATTATATACTATATGTGGTATATTATATATTATATAGTTACATATTAAATACATACATATATATATATATATATATATATATATATATTTTTTTTTTCCCGATACAGGGTTTCTCTGTGTAGTCCTGGCTGTCCTGGAACTCACTTTGTAGACTAGGCTGGCCTCGAACTCAGAAATCCTCCTGCCTCTGCCTCTGCCTCCCAAGTGCTAGGATTAAAGGCATGTGCTACCACACCCAGCTTAATAATATATTTTATATTAGTATGTGTCACATTAATATACTGGTAGTAAATATATATTCATATTAGTAATATATATATATATATATATATATAACCACTATATAATATATAGTAATACATAACAAATAAATATATATGTATTACTAATGAAAAGACATTTTATGGATTTATAAGATTGTGAGAAATCTTATATGAATGGACCATTCCAAAAGGATTCAAAAGTTGTTGTGTATGTGCTGGGCATGTAGGACTGGGGTACAGAAGGGAAAAGCAGTTTTTAATGAAATAGTGTTGCAAAATGTTTAGTGGGTAAGGTGAAGTGCAGTGTCTGGAGAAAGTGGCAGTATTAGGTCCGTGGAGCGTGAGCTCATTAAGTAGCCAAGGAGAAGGCACTTACATGTCAATTGGACCCAATGACCATGGTAGGGACATTGAGATCAAGTCATGGCTGAGGGATCTGATGATAATTAGCATTATCTATAATTGCAAAAGGCTAGGTAGTGAACCAGGTGCTTCACTGGGCATCCTACTTAGTGTTCTCACTAGTTAGAAGTCACTACTATTGTCCTATTTTTGAACATGAAGAAACTGAGGTTTGGAAAGGTAAAGAGACTGACCGGATTTTCAATGATAGATTGTGGTAGAAAACAGGTTCAAAATAAAAGTTTGCAGTTCTGGGAAATGTTGATTCTTAACGAACTAAATAACTAATTAACTAACTAACAATGAAGACTTGATGAAAGAGAATATGCCAGGGAGGGGTATCTAGAGCCTTAGTGTTCACGTAGAAAATTGTCATATATTTCAGGTAGTAAACACCATTGCTATGAATTGTAAATTAGTCCTTGTCTATTTCCAAGTATTTTTTACTGTCAGGAGAGGATGATTAAGTTGACACATAGCCTCTACTGGATTATATGAGAAACAGAAATGAATAAAAGTAGCCCCAAGATGGAAATCAAGCAGCAGATGTCAACTGAGTAGATCCTGGCTCTGGCTTCCAGCTGTTTCCCTTTGCAAAGGTTCCCAGTGCTGAGGGCTGTCAGCTCTCCTGTGGGCGTGCTCAAAGGCCAGCTTTTCTAGAGCTGGCCTGCCCTGCAGCTGCAGGTCAGCCTGCAGTCTCTTAGGTAAGCTGTGCTTGCACATTCTCTTATTTGTGTCTATACAAACATCATCATTCCTTTTCATAGTTACAGCTCTTTGGTCAGTTAAGACATTAGGGATGCTTTTAATTGGCTTGTGTCTTGTTAGTAACACTGGGATAAAAAAAAATGTGGAAATAATGCTTACATTTGAACATTATCTCTACAGGCTGGAAAGTCATTTTTCATTGTAATCCGTTTATTGTCCTTGTGAAATCATTGGCAGTCTGAAACAGTTGCCTATCGTTTTGTTTTGTTTTGTGTTATAAAAAAGTCCTTATGTGTTTCATCTCATTAGCTAAACTACAAAATTAATGTTAAAAGTCATATCTGTCACATGTGTGGAATCTTGCTGTATTCTCTATATGACTCAGTCTGTTGTGTTTTTTGAGTATTTTTGGCAGTTTGCCAGTAGGTTACATTGTTTCTCTTTGGTATCATAACCATCTTTCCTTTATTGAAAAAACATCTACTAAATGTGTTATTTATAGACACATGAAGTCAATAGATATGTCATTAGTTTTTGAGCAGGGTTTTTATACTTTGTCACGTTACAGCAACATCAGCTACCATATTCAATTTGTAACATTCTATATGGAATATAATTAAGAGAACATTGTATTAGGCCCCCAAAGACATAGAGTTATGCCCAGTTCAAAGAACATAAGTAATTCTGCCTTTATGTCATCTAAAACTTTATTGAAACAAGGTGAGGTTCTGATGCAAATGTTCAGATCCCTCAAGCTGTCACATCTGGAGGATTTGGGATTATAGGCCTGTGCTGCTGACATCACTCGCCCACTTATGGGGAGCTGAGAATTTAGCTGGGACTCCTAATATACTAGGCTTGCTCTCTATGCAATGAGGTACATACCCAGAGTGATACACTTTTCAAGGGCAACTCTTTTTCTCTCGTTCTATTTCCTGACTGTGTTTCCTCCCTTATCCTGTTTCTTTCGAGTGCTCTCAGTGTTTTCCACTCCAGTTAATTCTTTGGACCAGGAATTTACATAGCTTACTATTAGTGGTATTGGGATCTGCTAGGTTTTGTTGCAAAGGTAGAAGTAGTATTCTGCAAATTGTGGAACATTTGTTAGCATTTCTTCCTCCCTCCATACACTAAATCATTGTTGTTCTCCAGCGATAGCAATCAAAATTATCTCTAAACACTGAAATGTATGAAAAGAAGACAAGAAAAGAAGACATCTGAATTCTGTTAGCAATAGTCTTTCTGGAATGTTACACATTTATTAGCAAAATGATGTTGGCAAATCAATTTATACCTGAGTCTTAGTCTTTTTAAAATAGGAGTAATAACTAACTCACAAGCTTGTTGTGCAGATTAAATAATTTTGTGTATATAATTATAGATCAAAAGAAAGTACATACTTGGCCAACATTTATTAATTCATCTAAAATAAAGGTAATAGTTTGATGTGAAATGATAACAAAGTGTTAGGACAATGGGGTATTGGCTTACTATTCACTTTTATTGAAAATTATATTTGAACCATGTCTTTTTTTCTGTCCAAGTAAACATTAGAAAAAAGAATATCTCAGAGAGAATACTGCTCGTCAGTGTATGAAATACGGTGATATTTTATAAAATGAAAGACAATTAACCAATTATAACAAATAGAAGAAGGTAGCTGTGGTTTGACGCACTGGAAGATGGCAAGAGGAGCCTTAGCGATAGTGTTGTGACTACCCTACCCTGTACAGGCTGAGAGGAGATTGGTAACTACGAAGGTAACATGTGTGAGCTTCTAGAAATGCAGTGATGAAATGAAGCAGGAAAAGATCCAAGTTAGAAGAAGGCTGGAGTTCCAGAATATGGAAGCCAGAAAATTAGATATCTTTATTCCAGAGCCAAACCCAAACACAAGCAAGAATTTCACATTAGTTAAAGAAGAGGTTTGAATTGGTTGACCCATTATCAACTACCCACATTATAGGTCTTGTAAAAACAAAACGAAACATTTTCTTTACATAAAAATGCAGATTTGTTTGAAACATTTTGAACTTTTCAACTTGTAGTATATAAAACTGATGATAATTGACACTATGAATATCTACTACATAATAGAAGATAGATATATAAACCTAATTTATTATTATTACCAGGAAGTACAGACTAATTACCATTATTAAGAAAGATACCAGGAAGCATTGGGTTACAATATAGTTTATTTGATTCTTACATCATCTCTGTTTTTTCCTTCACACCAGTGTGAAAGCAATTGTCAAAAGCAATCTTGTCCTTCACTGACTTCTTAGAGACTGGATTTTGCCAGAGGAAAAGTAGCAAAAGTTAAGGATTCATCCAAGAATATTGACTTAATCGTTGACAAGTTTCTCTCTGCTTTCTTCTTGTTTCTCAGTTCCCACTGTTGTCCTAGTATTTGTAAAAAAAAAAAAAAAAAAAAAAAAGAGAAATGCTTTCTGCTGGATTACTGATCCCTAAGGCCTGGATAAGAAATTTGATGTCCCAAGGGAGTTTTTAAAGTTGGTTACGTGGAAGGACTTGTTCTTCCCAAATTATAGAATCGTTTGTTTAAAAATATTGTAGTATTAATTAGAAAATAGGTCACTGGATGAGAGAGATAATGCACAAGAGTATCCATTCCATGGTAAAATAATATAGTATAATTTTTCAAACAAAAATGAAGAACAAAAATGAATGAAAGGAACTTGTGTCATATCTTGTTGCTATAAACTAAACACTTGAGGTGGCTAATTCCATAGTTATTCATAATGAAATATGTTAAAAATAAATTTAGATACAATAAAAATGACACTTATAATTAAGGTGATGCTGACCTCTATAATATATAGTCTCTCAGGCTCTTAGATATAACAAAATACAAATATGTAATTCACCCCTTTAATGGCTCTACACAGGCAAGGACTAACAGGCTTACATAAGATAAATCTGGCTTGGCGCATGTGTCATTTCTAATTGTAATGTTATTTAGTTTATATCTTGACTGCAGTTTCCTTTTTCTCCTCTCCTCCCAGTCCCTGTCCTGTCCTGGTGTCATGTCCCCTTTTCTGCATCACCCCATCCACTCCTCCTCCATTTCTCTTCAGGAAAGGGAAAGACTGTCCACAATAAATATCAAGCAACTATGACATATCAAATTAGCACATGCATTTACTTTTTATTTGAATTCACACATGCTTTTATGTATTTTCTGTGGTTGCTATTTAGGTAGAATATCAAAGATGTATCTTTATTATAGAAAATTATGACCTGCATGGACGAAAGCATTTCTTAAGTGGTCCAGTACCCCCAGAGCTCATGTCTCTAGCTGTATTTATAGCAGAAGATGACCTAGTCAGCCATCATTGGGAAGAAATGCCCCTTGGTCTTGCAAACTTTATATGCCCATAAAGGGGAACGCCAGGGACAAGAATTGGGAGTGGGTGGGCAGGGGAGCAGGGTGCGGGTAGGGTATAGGGGACATTCGGGATAGCATTTGAAATGTAAATGAAGAAAATATCTAATAAAATAAGTTTTTTAAAAAAAGAAATGGTTTAACAACATATGTTCACAATAGTCCTGGAAACTAGGTACAATCTAGCTTGTCTCATCTTCATGCCTCTAGACAGCAACCTGTGGGGAGAAAAAGAAAAAGAAAACAGAACAGTGAACAAGTGCTTAGCTAGTCCACTCACCACTAGGAGGTCCTTCCTTTTGTCTTATGTAGAGATGAGGGCAATACAGCCCAGGTGTGTACTCCGAAATTAAGAAAAATAGTATTTAGAGAAATTTTATTACTTAGAGATTAGCCTAAATTTCTAACTAAATCGGGTTTACAAGATTAGACAAAATTTTATGATAGATTGATCGATAGATAGATAGATCAATCGATAGATAGATAGATCAATAGATAGACTGATAGATAGATATAGGAAAAAAAAAAAAAAAAAAAAAAAAAAAACCTTCGAGAGGCTGGAGAAGATTGCTTAGCAGTAAAGAGCACTGAATGCTTTCCAGAGATCCTGAGTTCAATTCCCAACAACCACATGGTGGCTCACAAGCATCTGCAATGGAATTTGATGCCCTTTTCTGATATGTCTGAAGACAGCTATGATGTATTCATATACATAAAATAAGTAAATAGATCTTTAAAAAAAATCTTTCTAAAATGCTCAATAGTCTCTCAAAGATGGTCACACAGCTATCTTGATTTATATAGATATCTATTGAAAAGTAAAACACTACACCAGAGAAGAAACATAATTCCTAAAATAAAGCAGAGAAGGATTTGTAAGTTATCCAGGGTTTTGAACTTGACAGCGTACATAAAGTTGATAAAGACTTTTGCCGAGAATTCTCGTATACAAAGCTCACTGTGGTCCCCTGTCTTCTCTGGCTATTTCCACAGTGTGACTCTGCTGACTGCCTTTTATTGCTTGTGTTCCAACCTGCCAATCCACATAGATATCCAGAAGTTGCTCTTGGATGAGACGATCAATCCTATGTCCAGTACACAGGCTTTAGAATTCTTCTGTTGTTGGTACTGGGAACTCTCCATTAGAAATAGAATCTAGGCAGCCAAGAAAGTGTGAGATCTGGATTTTGAAAGTGGAGTTTATAGAGCCTGAGTAGAGTGAGATATCCCAGTGAGAAGGCATTATTTGTTGTTTTCTGTGTCTTGGTATGCGGGTGGCTACGCAGTTGTATAACAGACATTTGACCCTTGGTTTGGAAGCATCTTGTGACTTCTGGTAGGACACTGATAATCATTTCCAAGAAGGCATTGAAAGGGAATAGGGAAAGGAGTCATTGAAATAGACTCACCACTGGTATTGAAAGAAGAAAGTCATGCTATAATCCTTTTAGACTGCAGAAAGAATTTACAAAGAACAGTATTCAGAACACCTCATTTGAATAGTGAGATGGATTCTGAATGATGTAACTTGTGTCTACAGTGTGTTGTAAACAAAGTTTGTATTGAATTCTGATATATTATTGGCATGTATGCCATGGTAACAGAGGGGGAAGTGGGAGGCAGTAAGGAGACCAGCACAAGGCAGAGGGTGCTGGAGGAGGGCCCTGTGGGGAGGGGCAAGCATAAACAATATATAGGACTGGGGGTGAAATTCAGCAGCATGCTTATATTGCATGCAAACACACACACACACACACACACACACACACGTGCACGCGCACATACACACACGCACACACACGCACACACAACAACAACAGCAGCAGCAAATAAGAAAAACACAAAACAAAACACACCAAAAACAAAAACAAACCCACTGGGTTTCATCCCTAAGACAGTTTGTGAGGCAGGTTTGTGATCCCAGCAATTGGGAGGCGGAGGTAGGAGGATCATTTAAAATAATAAAGCAAGATTTGGGCTAGCACGAGACCCTTTTCCAGAAACGAATGAATGAATAACCATATCCATATGAAATTGTCACAATGAAGCCCGTTTGTATATTAAACAAACTATTGGGGTTTTGGTGGGTTGGTTTGTTTTTTTGTTTTTTCAGTCTCATAGATGTTTAAGTGAAATGGACACCCTTATATCGTAGGTTGGTTCAAGGGAAATTGACTACTTTTTAATCTTCTAAATAATAGAGATTATATATTTGTTTCTGAATTCTTAGGTTTTAATATCTTTCTCTGCCTTTATTGATTTCCTAGAGTATTGTCTTCTTATCAAAATGTATGCTATCATTTTGTCCCATTTTGAACATTTATGCCAGAATTCTTTTCTCCTTAAGCCATTTATTTTTTATTTTTTGGATATTTTCTTTATTTACATTTCAAATGTTATCCCCTTTCCCGGGTTTCCCTCCCCTAGAAACCCCCATCCTATCCCATCTCCCCTGCTTCTATGAAGGTGTTCCCCCATCCACTCACCCACTCCGGCCTCCCTGCCCTTGAAGTCCCCTATACTAGGGCATCGAGCCTTCACAGGATCAAGATCAAGGGCCTCTCCTCCCTTTGATGCCAGTCAAGGCCATCCTCTGCTACATATGCAGCTGGAGCCATGGGTCCCTCCATGTGTACTCTCACTTTTTATTGCCATTTCTTTCTTGATCTGGTGGGCTTCTTGATGTCTCGCTGTCATTCTGGTTCTTCCCATGAGGACAGGCTGGTCATCCTCTCCAAGACTGTATTCACAGTTCTATTTCTTTCAGATTTGATCTCGACCTTTTATAGTCTATAAAAGATATTCTTCAGTAAATACAAATCCTTGTATTTACTGCTGCATGGATCCTTGGTGTCTTTTCTTGACTCTGTTCACTGCTTATCCAGTATTTAGGACTGTCCACGTGTGTTTGTTACATGCTTATTCAGGAGATTTGCCTTCTGGATTTGCAATAAATCTTTCATAGGCGCACTTATATTTTATTTTATAACAAATTTCTGAAAGTTCTATTTTAGATTTAGCTATTGTATTCTTACCTTACATTTCTATATAAGACTAACTTAATGATTATTTAATTAATCTATTAAATCTTTGTTTATGGAAGAAGAATGTATTCGTGAATATATTAATCTATAATACATGCTTATTTGTGTCGTGTAATATGAAGAGTGTCTGTTAAGGCAGCAGTAGCAACATCAGAGATTCCTAATCTTCTAGTCCTAAGGCCTGAATGTTCCTTTCATAGTTCCTGAAATTCATTAGACAATTTACAAAACAAATCTTAGGCCAGGAGTTTAATACAATAGTATTTTCGATGCCATAGATTGTTTTCTCTGCTTCTTCTGCAGCTGTACACTGAGAAGAGGAATTTTTGTTTTGTTTTGTTTTCCTTCAATAAGCATGCTGTTTCTCTATAGGACAGACAGGATGTGGCCTGGGAGAAAGTCCATTCTTTAACAATAGACTATTGACGGAAAGCTGGGGGAGTGCAAAGAGGAAGAGACGATTTGTCTACACCTAAAATTATCAGAGGCACTTGTTTACATGATAATATTAGATTCTAAGAATCTGTTTTTTTTTTTCTTTTAATGTCACCCATGTGCCTTATCTGTTTCAATTGACTATGGAAAACTCTCTTCAATATAATAAGAATATTTTCTTTTTAATTCAGGGAGAGAATTGTAGCACATATTGTCTAGAGAAACCAGACAGGTGCTAAATTCCTCACACCAATATAAAACATTTCTCTAACCACTGTGTATGTTATGCCATCCTATGGAGTAACGCTCATATGAATCAAAATGAGATCATTGAAAGGTTGGAGAGCATGGAGGGAGGGAGACCTGTGGACAGGATGAAAGGTTGGAGAGCATGGAGGGAGGGAGACCTGTGGACAGGATGAAAGGTTGGAGAGCATGGAGGGAGGGAGACCTGTGGACAGGATGCTTTGGAGGAAAGAAGAGTCTGTTTTCATTAAAAGGGAAAGAGAGAGAAAGAGAGAGAGAGAGAGAGAGAGAGAGAGAGAGAGAGAGAGAGAGAGAGAGAGAGAGAGAGAGAGAGAGAGAAAGAAAAACAATGAGAAACAAAGAAAGAAAGGAAGGCTGGAAAGACAAATTACAACTAAAAGGTAACAGTTTGTATCATTCAGCAGAAAAGGTTTTCCCTGGAAGAATGAGTGAAGAATACCAGGCTTCTAGACGTTCTTTACAGTTCCTACTGCAGGGTGTTTTCTCATTTGATCTGTATGAGAAAAAAATGTCTCAAGAGTATGGACATCACAGGCAGTGATGTCTCTCTTTCTCCTGCAGCCTTGGTCAAAATAGCAATTATATTTTGGTTAAATTTTATAATTTAAAGAGTTGTGATAAAACCTCAGATTTCTTATCGCGACGTTCACTCTACTGTAAATGTACCTTTTCATTCCTTTCCAGAGGCAGAGTTTCCATATAGACTCTCACGGCACAGACCTTTATGGCACATCTAAGTTGGTGTGGTTAGCATCCAGCTGAAAGAAGAGCTAGGCTCAAACTCGGGTCTCTCTCCCCTTTTCTCTCTTCTCTTCAAATGTTGCTGTGTACAACTTTTGTTAAGTGTCTTGACACCTGGGTCTCCTTGGGGACACATTGTTACTCGCCAAAGAACTTGGCAGTGTGTGTTTCCTGTTGGGGGACAAGTTTTCACTTAGAGTGTAGTTTTAGAGGCACAGGCTTAACTGCCACATGAACAAAGTAGCAAAGATGGCCTTCTCATGAGCATAATGCAATTTCAGAGTTCAGACCAAAGGATGAGCCTCTAAGAGCAGACGTGAGGAAGGCTGAGGAAGGCGTAGGTCTAGGTGTGGGTCTTTTTTCAGTCTGTTCCAGCGAACAACAGTTGGGTTTCCTGGCAATGCGTTAATGGAATGACTGGTTTCTTTTTCTAAGCTGTGTCTCAGACAGAGAGGAAGAAGGAACCAAGTGGATTGTGTAACTTTATAAATAGAAAACAGCCCCGTTGAAATAACAAGAGCACTCCGAGTGAAGGCAAGTTTTGCTACTAGCTGTGAAATTAGGCGGCAGACTGAATATAAGAGTCATCCCGTGGAGCAGCTTCTGGGGTTGGCCTGGAACTACTGGATGGAAAGCATCCACCAAACGTCTTTATTGTGCTTCACTGTATTTCAAGTGTTTTAGTCCAGATAAATCAAGACCTTTCTCTGCTGGATATTGTCTAGTTGCAGACATAGGAAGCTTGTCTTCCACTACAAATATTGAATAACGAGCTCATATGTTTTTCAGTATGGCTCATAACTTAAGAAGTATCTGGAACATTTATACTGGCAGAAACAAAGGATAGAGTGCTAGCTAGCTATCTTAGCTTCTATAGAAGAAGTCCTTCACTGTCTTTGCTAGCACTGTGTGGAGCAGGAGCTGATTCAACTCCATTGTCCTTTCATGTTAGCTCATCAATTCTCATCGTCTGGTTTGTGATTCCTAATGGGGCTCAAATGACTCTTTCATAGGGGGTCACATATCCTATATGCGGCATATCAGATATTTATATATTTGCTATGATTCATAACAGCTGTGAACCTAAAGTGATGAAATAGTGCTGAAAATAATATTACAGTTGGGTAGAGAGGGTAATAATATCATGAAGAACTGTATTAAAGGACTGCAACATTAGGAAGGTTGAGAACCATTGCTTTAGATTCTAGGCACTTATAAGAAGAGAGAAATCCATACTGAAGGTCATGAAAGCAATGTTTTCAAGCAAGCACATCCGACTGACAGGTAGAAGGAGAGATCATGCTACTTGCTCCATGGTCAGTATTTAGAAACTGTAAATTTTAAGTCTTCAGAAATCTTGGACTTTTGTGGTATACCTTTCAGAGACATTATTAGACAAATAGGCAATGATCTCACCAATTAGTCAAGCCTCACTTGACCTGGTGAAAAAAATGAAATTTCACATTTAAACTCACCTTTAATGAGTGGCTTGCTTAATTCATGTTTATGTCTCACAAGAGTCCCTAGCACAGTGTCTTAAATATGGCTAACAACTGAAGCATATTTGTTGAAGAAAGAAAGGTGACACTGATTTTTATATTATTCCGTTGATAGGTGGTTTGTTTCTTGCCTCCTTCAAAATGTTTACCCTTAGACGCTACTTTATTTTTCATGGTTGTGGATGCCACCTGTGCCATTTATGCATAACAGCAATCCAGCGTATCATGGTTTAGGCTTTCATGTGTTAGAAATAATAATCCATCCAGAGCAAAACTTCCCCAGCTCACTGGTGGTCACAGCTGTCTGAAGGTATAAGTCACAAACTGGAGAATAATGAAGACGGAAGGGATTCCAGAGAAGCTTCTAGTACAAGTCTCCTTTTTATGCCCAGGTAAAACGAAAACTTAGCAGGTTTGAATGAGTCATCTGAAAGCTGTTACTTGAAAACTAATTTTTTTTTAAGTTTTCTTTATTGCCCATGTATGCTTCCAGTGTATCTATGGGCAAAATTTGTGCTTCAGCACGTGTGCTGTGGAGTGAACAGGAAGGGGACAGAGCGACCCTGCGCAGTCAGTTCTCCCTCTCTTCCTTTATGTGCATTCTAGGGATTGATTTGAGGTAGTTTACGAATAGTAAGTACCGAGGCTTACACGACAAACTACCTGCCTGATACTCCATGGTCCCCAAATTTTGTCATTTTTAAAGGTAAACATGTGCGCTTCTATGTCTGCATTTTAAACGTGGCTATAAAAGCCAATGTTATAGCCTGTCTTATTAAGAACTCTTATTTGGCCGGGCAGTGGTGGTGCATACCTTTAATCCCAACTCTAGGGAGGCAGAGGCAGGCAGATCTCTGAGTTCAAGGCCAGCCTGGTCTACAGAGTGAGTTCCAGGACAGCCAGGGCTACACAGAGAAACTCTGTCTCTAAGTAACAAACAAACAACTCTTACTTAACGTTTTTCTGTCTGCCATGCTTAGAAAATATTACTTCAATGGTCTAGGTAAGTCCCAGAGTCTTCAAGAAGCTGATCAGATCCTTGTGCTGAAGAATGAGTACTGTTTTAGGTATGCTCAAGACATATTCTAACATACAAGCTTGTCTGGGCATTCTTTGTTTCCCTTCTCAAGATGATCTATTCATAACACTCATGTTTCTGGCTGTGGGAGTTTTATGAATATTGATAAAGAGCTCATTCTCTTTAGTAATATATGATTGAATTTTTCCGTTACAAATCTGTAATTTCCTGAAGTGTAGCAAATTCAACAAATTATGTTATAAATTGTATTATTTAAAGGCTTTAAGATACACTGTTCCTATCATACAGATCTTTCACTTCCTTAGTTAGAGTCGCACCAAGGTATTTTATATTATTTGTGACTATTGTGAAGGGTGTTGTTTCCCTAATTTCTTTCTCGTCCTGTCTGTCCTTCGTGTAGAGGAAGGCCACTGATTTGTTTGAGTTAATTTTCTATCCAGCTACTGCACTGAAGCTGTTTATCAGGTTTAGGAGTTCTCTAGTGAACTTTTTAGGGTCACTTATGTATACCACCATATCATCTGCAAATAATGATATTTTGACTTCTTCCTTACCAATTTGTATCCCCTTGATATCCTTTTGTTGTCAGATTGCTCTGGCTAGGACTTCAAGTACTATATTGAATAGGTAGGGAGAAAGTGGGCAGCCTTGCCTAGTCCCAGATTTTAGTGGGATTGCTTCAAGTTCCTCTCCATTTAGTTTGATGTTGGCTATTGGTTTGCTGTAGATTGTTTTTATTATGTTTAGGTAGGGGCCTTGAATTCCCAATCTTTCCAAGACTTTTATCATGAAGGGGTGTTGGATTTTGTCAAATGCTTTCTCAGCATCTAACGAGATGATCATGTGGTTTTTGTCTTTGAGTTTGTTTATATAGTGGATTACATTGATGGATTCCTTATATTAAACCATCCCTGCATCCCTGGGATGAAGCCTACTTGGTCATGAGGGATGATCATTTTGATGTGTTCTTGGATTTGGTTTGTGGGGATTTTATTGAGTATTTTTGCATCAATATTCATAAGGGAAATTGGTCTGAAGTTCTCTTTCTTTGTTGGATCTTTGTGTGGTTTAGGTATCAGAGTAATTGTGGCTTAGTAGAATGAATTGGGTAGAGTACCTTCTGTTTCTATTTTGTGGAATACTTTGAGGAGAGAATTAGGTCTTCTTTGAAAGTCTGATAGAACTCTGAACTTTTATTTCTGTTGACAGTCATTGCATGTCCTTTACAAGACTATAGGCCTTGTCATACCACCAGCTTTGGAAACTAAATTCCTTTCAGCATCACTTCAAGAAATATATTATGATACTAGATATACCTAGATTCAGACACACAAGAAGAAAGAGAGAGAGAGAGAGAGAGAGAGAGAGAGAGAGAGAGAGAGAGAGAGAGGTGTTGCTTATAATTGAACCCTTAACTTTTGAAATACTAGTCAGTTTCATGATTGACCTACAGCCACAGACACAGAATCTCACCTAATGGTGACTTGTCATTTTCCCTTGAGTGTCAGTTCCACAGAGGTAAGGGACACTGCATTATGGTCCTCCAGCTACTAAGTACAAATGGATCCAAACTCTTCTCAATTGTTACTCTAATCTGAGGCTTTTATTAGTACTTTTATTTTAAATAATTAATTAAAAATTAATCCTGGACCTGGTCCCAAGAGAATAAACATATCAAACATCTTGGGTTTCTTTAACTTCCATTTATTTCGATAAACCCTTTCCTAATCTTTCCATTTTCACACTGTTTCAAATATTACTTATCTTTGCTTCATTTTTCTGAACACTCCATCTTTCATCATCTGCATGAGATTTTATAGTAAGATTTTGTCCTCAACTCCAAAGATTAGGCATTTGATGAGTAAAGGGTGCTTTTGAATTTAGAAAATTTGAAAACCTTACTTTCAAGGCTGCTTTATTTGTATGGGCCTAAAACATTTAATATTGATCAATGAATTAGATTTTCTAAGTTGAATTCTTTTCTTTATTGTCTCAGTGGATAGAGGAATTATGGGTCACCTAAGAAAAAGAGCTAAAAGGGAACAAATAGTGTTGGATGATTTCAGAAATGCAATGCCACAAAATATAACCATATAGAGAATATATAACCATGGTATGGTAACATCTTCAAATAATTGTATTTCGTTGAATGTTCTGGTTTTTAAAAAATATTTTAGTATGAGTGATTTCCTGAAAGATAATAAACAACCAACAATAATATCTTCCTTCTCTTAAGTGCTAGCCAGAACAGCTGAATATATAAAGTGCTTTCTCATTGGTCTTCATGCGGGCTTGCTTGAAAGACATGGGAAATTAAAGTATAAAGATGCCAAATAACAATAAGATAAATCATATACTTCCAGTTCTATAATTTCCATTGATATAACATGAATTATTGCTTCCATAGTAATACAGTAGCAGGAATTAAGCAACAGCTGCCTTTAGGAACACAAATACTATCTAACTTTTGCAATATAACACAGCTTTCTAAATATAAGATATATGTAATCAGTCTATCAGAGCCCATGTATGACGATGGAGAGACACAACTCAAAATAACTTAAGGTCAAAATATCTACCAAATAAGGCCTCATAAAGCACATGTTTCCCGTAAGTTCATAACGGTGCTTTGTAAAATACTTAGCCTGTTTTAAACATTTAGAATATATATTAATGTTTAATACACACATACACTAAAAGTGTATCAATGGTAAGAGCTGATGGATTTTCAATAAAGGAATACACCTGTGAAACAAATACAGAAAAGGAAACAGATATTTGCAATTTCTGAAATGGACAATTAATTACAGTTTAGATTATTTTTACATGCACACACACACACACACACACACACACACACACACACACACAAAATCACATGCACATATGTATTCCTCTGTATAATTTTCCCATAGTGTATATTTATTCTGTCAAATGGATGGAGTATAATTTTCTGACTTTATGAAAAGTGATGCTGTGAACCACACTGCCATTCTTTTGTGACTTAAGAACCAGTATTAGATGCAGAAATATGTAGGAGTGAAATTGATAGCCATTTGGAAATGAATTTGCTCAGGCTTGCTGGTTGTTTTCCGCATCTGTTCTAACGAATGGCTTTCTAACCATATGCAATGCATCTCTAGCTGTTCCTGTCTAGGCACTCGGTCACCCATTCCTGTTACATCAGAGACATAGGGACTGTGTGGGATTTACTGTAGTTGAGAGCTACAATTTCGTGACAACTAAAGGAATTGATCCTTTTTCTCTAATTTAATCTATCTCTGAAAATTCCTCAATATTATATACTTTTTTGTTGTTTTTGTTGTTGTTGTTTTCTTTTGCCAGCTGCCAATGCTAAAGACTGTGAATCTACTTTCCCAAATAATTTAAAGAATGTAGTTTGTTTATATTATGGATATGAGCTTCACGGGGTATTTATTTCACAAGTTATTTTAATATAAGTTTTCAATTAATGTACTATCTGTTCATAATCAGGCTATTTGTAATTATCAGGATATAGTATATCAGAAGGTATATATATTTACTTATACTAATAAAGAAAATTATTTCTCAATAATTTCCATTTGTTGATGGCCATCATTACCCATGTCTTGTTAGATTTAGTAGTGTACAAATGGGATTAAAAGCCAGAGTTGATGTTAGAAACCAGAAATATTTTTTAAAAAATAATTTTTTAGCCTAGATATGCAATTCAATCTCAGTGGTCAGTTCTTGTCTATCATTCCTAAGACCCTAAATTGAATTTGCAGCTCTTCAGCTTCATACTCACAATACACACACACTCACACACACACACACACACACACACACACACACACACACACACACACACACACACACNCACACACACACACACACACACACACACACACACACACACAAACACACACACACTGACCCTTTCAGCACACGTTGCCATACACGGTGCTAGGGAAATGAAATAACCTCATTTTATACTTTTCTTTACTAAAAGAGACTTCCTGCTATTCCATACACTGCATGAATTTTAGAGCCTTCGTTTGGGTTAGTTCTTTTAGACAGAGACAAATTAGCTACTAACGTTTCAAAGTTAAAATTAAGAATTAATAAAAGAGAAATTTCCAAGTGATGTCTTGCCAGAAGAAGCAATGGTTGTGCTTGTCTCTTCAACTGGAAGACAGTCTATTTCTTAAGAGTCGTTGAAGGGGATTGCAACCCCGTAGGAAGAGCAACAGTATCAACTAACCGGAGCCTTCAGAGCTCCCACCAACCAAAGACTATACATGGGTGGGTCCATGGCTCCTTCCATACAAGTAGCAAAGGATTACCTTATCTGCCACTGATGGGAGGGGAGGTACTTGTTCCTATGGAGGCTTGATACCAAAGCATAGGGTGATGCTAGAGCAGTGAGGTGGGAGTGGGTGGGTGGGTGGGTGGGTGGGGGAGTACCCTTTTAGAAGCAACAGGGAGGAGGATGGGATGGGGGTCTTGTGGAGGGGAGACTGGAAAGGAGACAACATTTGAAATGTAAATAAATAAAATAATCAGTTTTAAAAAAGAAAAATACAAATGGCCAACAAATCTAACAGTCTTCATCTTTAATAACAAATAATGTATGTATCTGGAAAAAAAAGAGTCAGCAACTTTATTATATTTTTGGTTATGCTTCTTAGCATACTGAACTAAAACAAATATGAGTAAATCCATAAATGACATAAAGATGATTGTCAAAGAGGTGTCTCCCATATTTTTAGTAAATTTTTGAATAGAGAAAACTTGCTGGCCATTAGACACTGTGTTTTAACAAGATTTCATGGTTAAAGATACTTTTCTTGATATAGGTAGATAAAGGGGGAAGAACAAAAAGCTGGAGTGAACTTCATAATCATGTGTGTTTTGTGTGGGCTGAACATGCAAAGATGCTTTGGAATACTTGAAGATGAATGCTCAAAAGCATTGGTGCGAGATTTCATAGATGGATATCGCTACTTTTAGAGTCCAGTTTTTTTAATTTCCAAAGTTATCTCCTTCTCAACCGTGCCGTCTATTCTTAGTTTCTTTCTACATTTTTATCCCATATGAGCTTTCAGATCTTTGTGCTTATACGTTTGATATGGAGTGAAGAGGAATACCAAAAGATTGCCTCTAACATTATGTATATAACAACACCTTTAAAGCCCTGTTGTTAATTCTATTTCAAGAAATAAATAAATAAACAAGATTCTGTCGGCCTTGGCTATCCATGTTTTTTGTATATTCTTATCCTTTGTTTTTATGTGATTGTTTAAGCCTGAAAATAAACAACACTTTCTGACATGATGACAGGGTGAAAATTTGGAGGAGCTGTTGAAAAAGAGCTCATGCTCTTAAGTCTTGAGGACAGTGGGTTTGTTTTTCACCCACAATATACCCCTGCTAAGGTGCATCATCTTTGTTATGATACCAGCCATTACACATCAGAAATACAATTCCAGTTTCATGAGGTTCCATTAATTAATTCTTGACCTTAGTGCCTAAACCATTGGTCTTCTATTCAGGAAGTTGTCTCCTGTACCAATGAGTTCAAAGTGATTCCCCACTTTCTGTTCTATTACATTTAGTGTATATGGTTTTATGCTGACGTCTTTGATCCATTTGGACTTGAGTTTTGTGAGAGGTGATAAATATGGTTCTGTTTACATTCTTCTACATGTTGACGTCCTGTTAACCAGTACCATTTGTTGAAGATACTCTCCCTTTTCCACTGTATGGTTTTGGCCTCTTTGTCAAAAATCAAGTGTTCTTAGGTATGTGGGTTTATTTCTGGGAATTCTATTTGATTCCACTGATTCACCTATCTGTCTCTATACCAATACAATGCAGTTTTTAATCACTATTTCTCTGTAGTATAGCTTGAAGTTGGGGATATTGACACCTCCATAAGTTCTTTTATTTTCCAGGAATGTTTTAGCTATCCTGGGTTTTCTGTTTTTCCATATGAAGTTGATAATTGCTCTTTCAAGATTTGTGAAAAATTGTGTTGAAATTTTGATGAGGATTTCATTGAATCTATAGGTTGCTTTTGGTAATGTGGCTAGTTTCACTATGTTAATCCTATCTGTCCGTGAGCAAGGAAGGTGTGTGTGTTTGTGTGTGTGTGTGTGTGTGTGTGTGTGTGTGTGTGTGTGTGTGTGTGTGCGCGCGCGCAAGAGACAGAGAGACAGAGACAGAGAGACAGAAAGAGAGAGAGGCTATGGTGTTGGGATTCTCCCTTCTTAGAAGATAAGGGAAGGGGAACTGGAAGAAGAGGGGGAGCCCATATTGGCATATAAAGTAAAATAAATAAATAAATAATAGAAACAGGATGATTTCTCCAAATATAACTTAAAGAAACTATTTTTTATTTTCTGTATATTATGGATGTTTAACTTGGATGTCTGGATACCACATAGGTGCATTAAATCCACTGGAGCTGAAGTTATAAAAGATTTTGGCCATCATGTGTGGTACATTAGATCCAAGTCCCCTAGAAGACAAGTTAATACTCTTAACCACCGAACTATCTTACTAGCCTCCCAAAATATTATCTTTTGAACCATTTTCTAATAGGAAGAATGTTATGATTTTGAAATGCCACAATAAATGGAAAATAGTAAAACCCTTACCATTAACTTTTCTTATAGTGCTGTGAAAATTATAACATTAGAATATTTACTTTAGCGGAACCATCGCCATCTCTTTCCTAAATATTGTGTGAATATAAAATGGTATTTGAAATTGTTTCCCAGGCATTGTAGAATTGAGTCCACTATGGTCTCTGATAACCATCCCTCCAGATCTTAAGGGGCTCTACATTTTCATACTTATTTTGGGGAATAAAACAATGAGTCTGTGCTAATTGTTGAAGCTTCATTGAAAACTATCAACATTTAGCACCTGTTTTTTAAATATTAATTGAATGCTTGATTTTTTTTTTAGATTATATGCATGCATTTGAGTAATTGGAAAAATGAAAAGTTAGCCAAGGGAAATCTGAATAATGAAAGCTCTGACTCCCTGAGATCTAGATCTTTTAGATATAAAGTGTAAGTTACACTTTGAAAAGGTAGGTATCTTATTCTAGTGTCCACAATAATACAGTGCAACCCTTTAATAAATGATAACTGTTTTCAGTAACTCTAAAGTTTGGGATTTAATTCTTGGAAGAGTCACAAGACAATAGTAGAGGATACTGATGTCTCTTTGTAGTAACTAAAGTGTGAGATGGGAAATCTCAAGCTTCTTATTTGGTTAAGTTTAATTCAGCATCCATGAAAAAATATAAACCATTCTATTTACTTGTAATTATTTAGCAGTACTTGTAATAAAGCATTGATGCATTATATTTTCTTTCGGAAATTTTTTTGACTGATTAAAGCAGTGGTTCTCAACGTTCCCAATGCTATGATCCTTTAGTATAGTTCCGCATGTTGTGATGACTCCCAACCATAATATTATTTTCATTATTACTTCATAACTATACCTGTTAAGCACCACTAGGTTAAAGCATCTTTAGACATACGTAGCACTTTTTAAAAATTCCATTACAGATAACATAACAGCTTTTTGAAAAGTCTTCCTAGGAATAACTTTTACAAAATTAACAAAGTAATCCATTATATTTTAATATTTGGGAAAGCAAATATAATTTCGTTGCTTTAAAACTGGAGCTAATGGAATTGTGGACTATCACATATGCAAAATATATGATGAAAAGGGTCCACTTATGCTCCTAAGGTTCCAGGGTTAAGACACAGAGTTATACTGCTGTTTGCTTTATGTTATCAGCCAGTCTGTAAGCCAGAAAATACATGGGTCAAAAGAAAATTTACATCCAAACCCAAAGCCATCCATGCAATTTGCCAAGAATAAAAGTGCTTCTTGCATTTGAGACAAAGCCTAATCCATATTTATTTCCTGGCTTCAGGAATTTCGTGGGGTCAGTTCTACAGGAGAACTCCAGGGAGTTAGGAATCTGGCCTGTGATTTTCCTCCTGGCATTGGCTTCTGAAACAAAGTACAATCACTTATAATATTTCAAGAAGTTATCCATCATCCACGTTGTAAAGCACATGGCTGTCATTTAAGCTCTAGAGTACAGCTTGAAGATTTTCGTATTCACGGGAGGTGAAAAACATGAAAGGAAAATGGAACTGCAAGACAGGGATTTTTAGAGGGGGATTCAATTCCATGTGGATGAAGAACTTGACTCAAAACACATATGTTCTAGGAAATGTTTGCCGGAGACTGGGTTGTTAATTATGAATTTCAAAGGGTGAACCATATATCTCAGATTCTCAGAAGTATGTAATGCATATAATCATGTTCAAGTTAATATCTAAGACTCCAGCCGTTTACAGGCACAACTTTAATAGCGATTTACCGAAAGAAAGACTGAGAAAACAGATATGTTGAAGACAGATGGGAACTCATAGCCTTATTTGTTACACTATCTCATTGTGGTTTTAATGACACTGTGGGGATCCGACTTCTAGAAGGAAGGGAGCCTCTCTACTTTCACTTCAGTCTGACCACTTTTCTTTAGGGGAAGCAAAGACTCACAAATCAAAAGTTTGCTCATGCTAAAGCCCAGGAACAGACATAGAAAGAAAAGTCTTGCTTCATAAGCGTGCCTATCCATACAACAGTACTTGTTCTACTGAAACTCCAATTCAAATGAAACGGAACCAAATCTCTTGAAGTATCAGCTGGCTACCACTGGATATGCTGAGCTTCACAGAGAACTCTCTCTGGATCATTCTGCTGTGGTTTCCTGCAGAGGACCAAACAAGATTCTTTACCCCAACCTGAGCCCATAAACTGTTCCTGTTAACCCATTGCTGGCATCACAACCTCACAGGTACTTCTTTTCATTATATTCTCTGTGGTGGCAGAAAGCAGAGACCCTTTCTCTATTTGTCATGAGTGAACATGTCATTTAAGATAACGTATGTTTTCTGTCACCTTACCAAAGAATGAGTAGACATTAGTCTCTCGACGCCAATTTCAGCTTTCTAAATCTCTAATTTCAGTTCAGATGGAATTTTCTTTAGTCCCTGCAATTCTTAAAGTTTTTTTTTATTGAAGTCTGTGATAAATTCCCTTAGTATTCATTCACATCCTTAAACTGACCCCTTACTAATTATGCTGTATAACTTTGGGAATTCTTAGTATAAACATGATTTGGAGTTCTAATATACAAGCCCCGTGTTAGAATTCTTGGCTTCTCTTTCTAAGAGGAATGTATAGCGCTCTGAAGTAAGGCTTTTGGTCTCCCAAGACAAAAGTTTTTCACATAGAGTGATTGTTCGGGCTCTAGGAAAATTAGGTGTGGCTGTGTGGGAGGGACAGTTTTCTGGGCATTCCAGAAACTTAGCTGGTGATGTCTTATTTAAAAAGATTTATTTGTTTATTTTCTGTATAAGAGTACTCTATCTCCAAGGACATCTGCATGCCAGAAGAGCACATCAGATCCCATTGCAGATGGTTGTGAGGCAACATGTGGTTGCTGGGCATTGAACTCAGGATCTCTGGAAAAGCAGTCAGTATTCTTAAACTATTGAAATATCTTAGTCCAGTTTGAGCCTTGGTATAGTAGTGTTAGTCTGTTTCTTTTTCTTCTTCCACTCAAACTGTCTTCACATGCATTATTCTTTGGTCTTTCATTTTATTTTGTTATAAATGGAATTAACTTCCTCCAGTTTATTTAAAAGCACATTTAAATGATAATCAAAAAGATTGTGGAGGAATATACATGAGTTTATAATTAGCTACCCTTGAGTTATGGTACCTTGGATATCCATCTTTGTAATAAAACAGATTATATGTATGAGGATATATCACTATATGTGCATGCATTTGTACATAAATAAGATGTCTGTATACTCATATGTAAGGAAATGGTAACTTTGCCTTTAAGGGAGAAGGGGCAATGAGAACCTTAAAATTCAATGGAACAAGTAGGAGATATATATATATATATATATATATATATATATATAAAATGTAAATATATCAATTCATGTTTAGAGTATATATACACTACATAGAAAAGTAGACTCTCTGTAAACTCAAACACATGTGTGTGTATATATATGTATAATATATAATATATATATATATGTATAATATAATATATATTTTATATATATATATATAAAATTAGCCAGTGACTTCAGAGACACATAGCCTCATGATATTTATATATGTATATATTTGTTTATACATATGTATATTCATGCTTTATATTGTCTAATATTTTTATCATTTACATCACTTAAAAATTAGAGGTCCCCCACCAAAAGCTTTTTGGAATTTAATAAAAATTGAAATGTCTTACAGATGATTCCCACCCAAAATTGTTCTCTACCAAAGCAAACCAAAGTGAATATTCCAGCAGGAAAAGTATGCGCCTTTGTAGTTGTTTCACAATATTTCTCATAAGTTAAGTGTAGTCTTGATAGGTCATTAATTATCATTATTAAGTAAATATTATTACTTTAGAGTCAGATTAAATTGGAATTATTTTATTTGAGTAATGTATAATAGTCAGACTGCATTTGACATTCAAGTAGAGTGAATTTGGCTTTCGCTGTCAAAATGTTAGATGCAGATGTGGATGCCTAAAGTCAAGTTTAAATGTTTAAATAGCACTCCATATGGTTTTAAACGAAGCAGGCAGGGTTGTTGGAGTTTCTTATGTGATTTGAATGACAGTGTGCTTAGCATTTCAGTGATTTTTAGTCAAGCTGTTTTAATTGGCCTGTTAAAGGGAAATAAAGGGCATGATGTTCAAAACCAGCCTTTACAAGATGTATAAATGACCATTTTGGTCTGAATTATTTGGCAAGGCAGTATTCACTTGAGGTATATTTGTATGAGTAGATAGTCAAATTACAGATCATTTCAAAACGCTACTTTGGAAAAATCCCATTACTTATTTATCATGGAGATGCTTGTCATGAATGCTAATGTTCTTTCACAGAGAGCTTCACTCAAATCTGTAACCAAGGAGGCATCTTGTGTAATAGGACAAAATTAGCCAATGACTTCTGAGACACATGGCCTCATGATATTTAAAGCATCCTCATTGATGAAAACTTTTCCCAGCTCAGAAAAAGAAATTCTACATCCCTCTAATCAATTCAGATGATTATAATGTGTCCCCCCACTCCATACTCTATTCATACTTAACCAAACCCGCCCAGATTTATATGTTTTCTGCAAGGTTTCTGTTCTCATGTGGTACCTGCCAGGATTGGCAAGGGCAATACTAAATTAGGTAAGATAGTGCCATTTACATTCTGGTCAGCTGCTAAGTACTCTGAAGTAGTAAGCTAATAAAACTGATCTTTATGTGTCACTGAATATCACTGAGAAATATTTCAACATTGCGAGTGGACTTTGGGTTATATTGTGAAAGAAAATGAAGCACACACACTTGAATCATAAGTCAAATGTGAATCTCCTCCTGCTACGTCTCCTCGACGTTTACAACCTTGCTATATAAGCGACAGGACTCATAACTGTGGTTTGTTTTATGTTCTGTCGCTGGAGATGAGAATGAGGGAGGTTATGGAGAAAACAGAAATCTTTATGGCAGCTGTGAAGTTTCCTGAAATCTTAAGTGCTTTCCTGTAAGCTATTTCTCTTCTGTATTTTATCAAGTATTCTCTTTACACGCCATCATTTTGAAATATTGGCTGAATGTTTTCGTTCTTAGTCATGTGATATAGCTCCACCCCTCCATAAGAACATTTAGTGGACGTGTAGTCATTTTGTTGAATTGATGGAAATTTTGTTTGTTTAAAGTTGCTTTGAAATAACTACCATCATATATCAAGGAATTCCACAAATTAAAATAAAAATTACACACATCGACTGTCTCATTTCTGACAAGTGTTCTGGTGTTGAAACTCAGTACTGGTTGATTTATGCTCACACGGAAGTACTTCGTCAAATGAAGACACCTCAAGATGATTTTGTTTCTGGTCATTAGTCTTTGAGGACTATGGAGTACCATTATATCTTATATTTTTATAACAGCAAATTATATTCTTAAAATGCTCTTGGGCTGGATGCATAGGGGATATTTTCATCATTTGTGCCTGAAGGGTTTTTGGTCCAGAGGGAAAATGGATGTATATATATTTTTAACTACCTGAAGATTAATGGCAAAGACAATGAGGTATCTTGCTTTACTTGAATAAGTTCTGCTTCTCTGAAGAGTACAGAAGGGCAAGGATAAAAGAGCTGAAGGCTCATCTGAGCCTACTGTGGCCAGTCAGTAGAATCTATTAAGTTAAAGGTTTCCTTTGGCCTGAAGTTTGTTCTGAGTTGGAATGAAAGAAAAAGAAAAGACACAGCATCATTAATCCTCTCTGCTGTCCTCTCTAGCTAAGATCAGTGGGCAGCTTATCAAATTTTATAACTGAGACTGGTAGAAGGACAGTGTTGGTTTAGTTTAAATCTCTCAATAATTAAATCCCAAATGGGATGTGACACTTTATCACTGGTGAAACATGGCCATGCTTAAAACATCATCATTTTTGTGTAACTACAGCTTATCTAATGTTTCCTTATCAAGCAGGCAGATGTTTTTAGATGAAACAACTATTTATTTTAGGATCTGAATAGAGACAGGATGAAGGAGTATACTACCATCCTTAATTTTAGAAACTCACCTTCCGTTCTCTCATCTTAAAAAAAAAAATCAAGATAAATTGTTCCCCTTCTTTATTTCTGTAAAATATCATTTCATGTAGCCAAACTCGATTGCGTTTTTCTAGATAAATGAAAACCTTTTATTTAATATTTAATTAATGAGGTTTATAAATATGTTTAAGGGTTTAATTTCATAAAAATCCTTATTAAATTTATTTGTAGTTTCTCATATCAAATGCAACATGATTAAATTTAAAAAGGATGGAATGGGAGTATGAAGCTAAATTTACTAAAGAAAGAGACACAAATGTAAATGAGCAGTAATTTCACTAAAGATAAATACATCCAAATATATATATATATATATATATATATATATATATATATATATATATAATACTATTTTATACTAATATATATATGTATATACACACATACATATGTACATATATACTATGTTATAGTATATACTATATATAGTATATACATATTCACATAGCGATCTAAGGATTGTTTACACTGCAGCAACTGCACCAAATTAAAGGTAAAGGAGCTGTATTCTCTTCAATGGGTGAGGTAATGCATTAAGAGGATGGTGTCTGGTACCAATTGAAAATAGAAAAGGTCTTTGTTTCCTTCTTTGTTGTCTCCATTTGATGGACAGCTGTTTGGAGTTTTTCCTCATTCCAGCTACATGTGTGCTAAAATAAATAAGAGGGGAAAATCGTCTTATTTGACAGTTTTGTGAGGCATCTTTAATTTCATGGAATGGCTCATGACAGGCCTCACATCTCAACTTTACGTTTTATGATTCCTGGAAGTGTTTTTAACATAGATGTGTATAGCAAAATTTTTATAGCTTGTCAGGTATCATTTTGCATAAAAATGTTTGAATTTCCTATGCTGGGAACAATGTTCCTAAACTCAGTGGGATGGATTTTAGAGCTTTAGTGAGAATAAGTAAAACATTTGAGAGCAGGGAAATGTACATGTATGAGGGGAAACCGTTACATCTCTAATGGATGTTGTCTATCTGCCTGATTGGAGTATTTCTTCTTCAACTTCTTCCTCTTCAACAGCAACAACTTCTCCTCCTCCTCCTCCTCCTCCTCCTCCTCCTCCTCCTCCTCCT
>NC_034598.1:66136092-66138385 GCF_900095145.1 Mus pahari
CTCCTCCTCCTCCTCCTCCTCCCCCTCCTCCTCTTCCTCCTCCTATTCTTCTTCCTCCTCCTCCTCCTCCCCCTTTGCCATGAATCAAGAGTCTCTAGCATGCATGTTTTGTCCCAAATTCCAGCCATAGCTCTATTTAGAGCTTTGATATAGGAAGGCATAATTTATAAATGTTTGAGTGTACTAGTGTGTTTTGTGATACCATACAAAAATACCAGAGTCTGGCTACTTTATAAAGCAATGATGTTTTATCAGGACACAGTTTGGGGGAATAAAAGTCAAATAGCAAATGGACCCATTCACTTGGCTCCTTGTGAGAATGTGCTGGTAGGTGGTATCTTGAAGACATGTCTGTCAAAACAAATGAACGTATCTCAAGGTAGGAATTTCAAAGAAACTTGGATCCAGTTATACTTTCTGAGGATTTCCACTAGATTCCACAACTCTTCTAAGTTCTATACTACCTCCTAGTGCTGACAAGCTAGGGACCAAAGTTTCAACACATGAAGCATTGGATACAAACCACAATCTAACCACAAGACCAAGGAAGAAGCAAAGATTATGGAGACTGTTGGGGCTCCCTTATCTTTACAGTGAAAGCTGGCCTTATGTCTGTATTCTAGTGGACTTGTCCCATTCCCTCCTGTCTGAAGTTCTCCATTTATCCTCTAACCATGAGTCCTTCATACTGTCCACGTGGTACATTTTATGTACAATTCTCTAACTCATGTGTTTAGCTTTAAAGCAGCAGGTATACCCACTAAAAATAGAAAACTTAGCTGTATTGTTTTTTTTTTTTTTGACCCCAGTAAAATGTGTGTCTAATATGTGTGAATGAATGAGCTGGCCTGAGGAATGGACCCATGAACCAATTAGTGCATTGGTTGTTCTGCATTATTAGCTTCCAGTATTTGGTGCTTTTATGATTTATTTTTTTTTCTTTTCTTTTCTTTTTTTTTTTTTTTTTTTTTTCGAGACAGGGTTTCTCTGTGTAGCCCTGGCTGTCCTGGAACTCACTTTGTAGACCAGGCTGGCCTCGAATTCAGAAATCCGCCTGGCTCAGCCTCCTGAGCGCTGGGATTAAAGGGGTGCACCACCTCACCAGGCTAATGATTTATTTTTAAAGACATTAAATTAGTAGAACTAGGAAGTAATTTAACTGATAACAAATGATATATTTAGACAAGATGTAAATAGTAGGTGAGATAACCCAGATGTGTTTATTTACATTAGTGTATCCTGAACAAATAGATAAATAAATTACAAGTTTCACCATGAAGTTCAAAGTTCTTTCATTGTTCATGATGAACTTGCTGTTATTCCTCTATTTAATGGCATTGTTGCTTAAGAGTTGAGAGAAAAACTGGCATGTAAAACATTTTTATTGGACAAGAAAACTAATATATTTTTCTCTTTGCAACACAATGTCATGGTACCTTTTAAAGACTCTTTTCAAGAAATGAAATAGAACAATGGTTGTCCAATCACCTATTATTACAAATGCATTTTCCAAGGAAGTGCTTGAGGGCCTTTAGAAATAACTCTCCTGGAAATATACATGGTGTCTGCATCAGTTTGTGTTTAACTTTTAAGACCCATCCTCTTACTGTTCTTGATAGTGACAAGTGGTATTAAGTTCATGTATGACATAAATGAGTGAAATATAGTTAAGGCTATTTTGTAGGCATGCTTAAGTGTTCAAAGATAACTTATTTATAAATGAAAATGACCAAAAAAAAAAAAACTTTAATGCCTGCTAGCATAAAATGCATCTAGTTGCTTCCTTATTCTTTTTTGTGTGTGTTTATTCATTTGAAAGGTTGTTCAGTGACTGCTTAAAAAGAAATTAACCCCATTTTAAGCTTTGTAAATCTGTCCTTTATACATGGTGGGTAATTAATATCCTTATGTGTGAAAAAGCAGGAGTCAGCTCTCAGAGTCCTAATCTCATACAGTCTAGGATCTTACCAGCCTGATGCCATACAAGATACACTAATGCTTTGGTAATATTAATTTTCCAAATCCATTCTAACAATAGAATGAATGCAGAAAATATTTTAAATTTGTGGAAAATTATTTCAAATCGTCAATAAATATAATCTTGAGCAGTTGCATTAATGTTGAATGACAGTCACCTAGCACAGATAAGTTTAAAAAAAATCACTGTTGGTACAGATACCTCTTCTGGGCGTATACGCAGAAGATCTTCCAACTGGTAATAAGGACACATGCTCCACTATGTTCATAGCAGCCTTATTTATAATAGCCAGAAGCTGGAAAGAACCCAGATGTC
>NC_034598.1:66139080-66150612 GCF_900095145.1 Mus pahari
TGGGTGGGTAGGGGAGCAGGGGCAGGGTGGGGGTATAGGGAACTTTCAGGATAGCATTTGAAATGTAAAGAAAGAAAATAATTAATTAATTAATTAATAAAAAAAAAAAAAAAGAACATTTTCTTTCTACAGTCTATTGAGGACCCGGGTTTGGGTTCCCAAGGACAAAGTTTTCGTTAGAGTAGTTTCAAAGGTTCATTAAATCTGATTGGGCAAAATAAAGCAATTTTGGAAAGCCTGGCCACCGTACCGTCTTGTAGCTTCACAGTCCTCTCAGTATCTACATTCATTATTTCACTTTGGTTTCAGAAAAACTAGAAAACCACCACACCACACACACATATATGTTTTCTATAGTTTCACCTCAAGTCCAGTAGGTAAGCTTTTATAACTTAATTACAATTACATAAGAATTTTTTAAATGATGTGATAATCTGAGCAGTACTTTAGTTACAAGAAGTGTGTCATTTAATGAGTATTTTAAACACTCATTTGCTTAAAGCATGGAATGTTTCAGATCACTCAATGAATGTTCTTGAGTAATGTGATGAATATCTTTAATATCCTTACTACTGAATGAAAAGAAATCACCTTCCACTCAAGGATTCATTTAATAGACTCTCACCAAGTAGCAAAACTCAAGACAGCTTCTCACAAGCTCACACATTTCATTTCCTTTTCAGTTCAGGAAACAAATTTGTCAATAAATGACTTTCATCGATAAAACATAAGCAACTCTTTTTTAATCCAAGTAAGAACATGATTAATGAAACAGTTTAGAAACTAGCTAGATGGTGTTGGAGTATAACTTAGGAGTAGAATGTCTGTGTAACAGGAGTAGGCAACTGTTTTCTAGCCACTAAATCCAAGGCAAAAGAGATGACCAGAATGTACACTTGATAGATACAAAGGCTTATGGTAGGTGGATTAAGACCAAACATTGTTTGTTCTTCACCCTTGAGTGGGTTACTATTTAATTTATATCTGTTAATATCTGTCCAGAGGAAGAATCTGACCAAGTTACATGTATAATTCTTAAACACTTTCTATAAAAATGCAGAAATATTAAGTTACAGTGGAGAACCAGAAAGTTGAGTTCACTCATACCAAGGAGTCTCTATTTCCAGCCTGGGCTGTCCTGTGTGGAATTACTGGTTCTATTACAGAGCAGAGGGGAAGTAGTCTTAGCCAAACTGGAGTCATATTCTTCCTGTCTTTAGACCTGACATGGGGATCTGACTTAGAGACTATGGAAACTACCAAGAACTTGAGAGCACCAGAGCAGCATGCTGGGTAGGAGGCCCCTGGATCATACCATGTAGAGGAAAGGTCAGATCGTTTTCTCCTGTGAACTAAAATTAGAGTTCTTACAAAAACATACCCACTCCTGCAGGAATCCTGCTTTATTTAGAAGGACAAGTTCCTTTAATCACACCATGGAAAGTTCCCGCAGCATGTCAGTGTGAGATGTTTAAAATGATCGGATACAGGGATGTGCAGACAGTTTCACTAAGAATGGAAGTTCCCCTCCAAGGGAAGAAAATGAGGCCTAATGACTACAACTGATCTTTGAAGAGGGCTGATTTAATTCTACAGTGACAGTATACAATTCGTTACCATTTAAGCTAGACTTCTTAAGTGTTGAGAGAACTATTATTTTGACTATATGTTGGAATAGCAACATACAATTCTTAACAGGTAGCAAATACTCTTTTAGGCCAAAGTTTTTGAATGTTTAATGATCTTAAGTAAGATTATTTTGACATGAAAAATATATTCAAAATATTTTTTTCTAAAATTTGTCACTTTTATAATATACTTATATCCATTTCTTGTAGGAAAAAATCATCCTCATACATTTTAATATCTTTAGGTTATACATTTAAAATATTGGATGGCCCATTCCAGTTAAGGTCTTTTTCTTCTACTTTTCTGCCTTCCTTCCTTCTGTGTATCTATTCTTTCCTTCTTCCCTTTCTCTTCATCCTTTTCATTCACACACACACACACACACACACACACACACACAACTGTTAGTACTTGTTCAAAGTATTTTTAAGAGTTTTTGATTTCTCATCTTACTGTTAACTTTTGTTCAATTTCAGATTTTGATTCAAAGTTGACTTTATCAGGGCCACCTTCCATGATGAGCCTTTGCCTCCAAATTTATACAAATTTCCTTTGCTTTATGTCTTCTTGCAGTAACATGTGCTTTTAATTCAGAGAAATTATCATGATTTTTAAAATAATTTTTTAGTACATGTTTATGTTGAGTACATTTCTTTCTCATTAGCCCATACATTTTAGGGGGTAAAAGCAAAGTTGTAATTTTTTTCCTAAAAATTTATTTCTGATATCTGACATATGTTATCAGTGTTGTAACTATGTAATAAATAGATAAATATATCATATATGTATTAAGCCAGTCTTCTATTTTGCGTTATTTGCATATTTGCATGTAATTGGCATGACGAATGACTTTTGATGTTACCTAACTCAAATTTTATGTCTTCAATGAAGTGACTAGTTAAGTGTCACTAAAATGCACAAAATCTGGACATAGTTTCATTTTACAACTAGTGTCTTTAGACACTAGATAACTAATTTTAAATTTGTACTATTTTCCTAAGTCATGAATAAGAATAAGTTATAAACTTTAAAGTTGTTCAGAATGAATTCAAAGGTTATAATTATTATTGGTTGCCCTACTGGTTCAAGTTATACAAGACTGTAGTTTCGAGTACTGATCTTTAAAATGGGATTTATTATACCCATCTTATTGATATATTTTATAATGAATGAGTGAATGAATAATGCACATAAAGACATGTGTAACAGGAAAAGGTTGTTTCATTTTTCTTCTTTTATGGATTTTGTTACTTTGCTTGAAGTTAATAACCATGATGAAAAATGCATACGGTGAACCAACTGAGGATGCAAAGTAAATCTATATTCCATTATATAACTTACAAATACAAGCCAGTTGGCAACAGGAAAGTTATTTATGGTAACCTCGGCCCCTGTCAGTATTTTGTAGCTGATGTCTACAGGGAAAATTAGACATCTTTGCTTTAGGTACTTCCTCTAATCTATAAAAGAATTTACAGGCACAGAAGGCTAGCAAGCAAAAACTTTATTTAGAAGAGGAAGTAGTTGAGAGAATAAAACCCAGACACTGGGAAGCAGTGTGTGGTAAAGACCTCACTGCAGGAACCTGGTCTTGTTTCTTATAGGCCCAGAGGTGTTAAGAGGTCTGTGTTTCATGGGGATTATCAATATAGTTTGACCTTGATGACTTTATATAATTACGTTATATGACGAGTTATACAACTATACCTTGGGGACATGTATATTTTAACTGAATGATGAAAAATGAGTGTGGTAGAGTCACTTATCCTTTAAATTTGCACTTGTCCTTGGACCACTACCTGGGAGAGCCATAGTGGGCATGCACTCCACAGCAGCATTGTGAGGACTGACTCTCTCTCCTTTCCTGTTAGATTAGAAGGCTGGATTCAGGGCTGTGTAAAATAAGGAAAGGACACCACGAGGAGAAAGTTGGGCACTGAACCCACTTGCTGACTTTCTGCCTATCAACCCTTCTCAAGTAAAGACAACGTGCTGGAGAATAAACCAAATCTTAGATTAACTAGTTCATTGATTCGTTTAGGTGTTAGAGATTGATTCACAACTAGATCTTAGAATATTTTTTTTAAAAAATAGATGTAACTAAGTGTATTTTTATTTGAAAATATTTGAGAAAACAGCAGCTCTTTGTATTCCAGTTTCCAAGCAGCTGTACGTACGTAAGTTCTGTTTTGGATAGTCTGAACATGGTGTCCACGGTATCTTCACCCTTTCTTTCCTGTTCCTCCAGAAGGCTTTTACATCCTTGTCATGCCCTTTCACTAAGACCTCCTGATCTTCTCTAATTAGACTATTTTTACAAAGCCATGCCATCCCTTTTCATCCCGTTTATTTTTATTGATGACACTTACAGATGTGTTACAATTATCATTTAATTTTCAAATTAGAACCCTGATGTCATAAAACCCAAGAATTATTTCATTCCCCTCTTTCCCTGCTGCAGTTTCAGTTCTGAGAATATTACATTGCACAAGAGATCATCCTCTGAGACAGTTACATTGCATAGGAGACCAACCTCTGTGTTTGTGAATGTAGCATTAGGATGAGCAAGAGACCATCTTCCAAGACTGTTACATCGCATAGGAGACCATCCCCTGTGTATGAATGCATTAGGATGAGCAAACTAGACTCTAGGTCATCTAAAGGAATCAGCCAGATGTAAGGATTGTGGGGTGTGTGTGTGTGTGTGTGTATGTGTGTGTGTATGTATGTATGTGTGTCTATGTATATGAGTGTGTTTGTGCCGGGAGTGGTGGCGCACGCCTTTAATCCCAGCACTTGGGAGGCAGAGGCAGGTGGATTTTTGAGTTTGAGGCCAGCCTGGTCTACAAAGTGAGTTCCAGGACAGCCAGGACTACACAGAGAAACCCTGTCTTGAAAATAAATAAATAAATAAATAAATAAATAAATAAATAAATAAATAAAAAATGAGTGTGTTTGTGGCATGGTATGAGTGTGTGTACACGTATATGCAAACACACATGCTTTTGTTTGGTCTTTTGCCTCAAAGAAATAAACAACTTGAAGAAGTGCTTATGATTCTATAATAACAAATGTAGTGGTCATTTAGAATTTGGGACAATTTTATACATTTCAGATTTGACTTAGTCTACCTTTAGGATTTTAAATGTGTAATGTTCATAGATACATATTTAGAGATACATGTTGTACTATGCACAGGTGTATTTCTGTCTTCTTTTAATGAATAGCATTTAAAACTAGGATGACTCGGGAACAACAAACATACTAAGTTTGCTTATTATCTCAAGTTATTCCATAATATTCCTCATTTATGACTGCAGAGCACATTAACTTACTGGGAAATTCTAAAATGTGACTTACCAAATGATCATTGATCATGCAACAAGTAATGCTGACTAAACAGTGAGTAAATCTGGATGAAGCATAGAGTTGAATTAGCAATATATCACTATTGGCTAACTATAACAAGTCCAGTATACAAACATCAGAGACTAACAGAGAAAAGTGGGTGTTGATCAATTGGAGTCTTTTTATTTATACTATTTTTTTTCAATTTTCTGTAAACTTAGGACTTCTCAAAACATAAATTTGGTTTAAAACTTAATGTAAAGGTCTATGGGGAGAGAAGGCAGGGCATGTTAATTACATATGCAAGGTTTTATTTCTATAGAACTTCATGCGAACCCAGGAAAATGTTTACAGGAAGAATTGAAAGTAGAGCTTTATATCCCAGTTTAGTTTATTTATGTCTGCTATCTGCATACCATTTGTTTCAGACAACTGTTTCTTTATTTTTATTCTCACTCAAGATGGAAGCAGGTCTAAATATAATGCAAAGTGTCTCAGTGTTACTAATTCATGCTACCAAATACAGCCGAGACTATAAACGTTATTTTGGTTGCTTTTAGAATTGCAATTTAGTGTAGCTTAAGTAACTATGACTAATTGTACACCAGTGGTTCTCAACCTGTGGGTCACTACACCCTTGGGTGGGGGGGGGGGCTTGACCATTGGAAAACACAGATATTTACATTATGAGTCATGAGAATAACAATGAAATAACTTTATGAATGTGGGTCACCACAACATGCAGAACGGTATTAAAGGGTTGCAGCATTAGGAAGGTTGAGAAATATCACTTTAGGAAACAATAGAGTTATAGAAGCTATTGTCTTAGTCAGGGTTTCTATTCCTGCACAAACATCATGACCAAGAAGAAAGTTGAGGAGGAAAGGGTTTATTCAGCTTACATCTCCAAGCAACTGTTCATCACTAAAGGAAGTCAGGACTGGAACTCAAGCAGGTCAAGAAGCAGGAGCAGATGCAGAGGCCATGGAGGGATGTTTCTTTCTGGCTTGTTAAACTTTTAGATTACATTCCTAAAGCTGGCAACCAAGGTCTATTCGCTTATTTGACCAGTTCCTTCCCCTGAAGCTGACTACCAAGGTCCAGCTATCAAAGTAGTGATATCCAGCAATCAAAAGTCCCTTTTAGTCACCTAGTTAACATGCCAAATTAAAATTAAATACCTCATCCTTACACAGGAATATTTGGGTTCTCTAGAGTCACAGAACTTATGGGTAGTCTCTATAGTAAAGGAATGTGTTGATGACTTACAGTCTGCAGTCCCACTCCCAACAATGGTCATCAGCAGCTGTGAATGGAAGTTCAAGGATCTAGCAGTTTCTTAGTCCCACAAGGCAAACAGGTGAAGGATCGAAAGAGTGTAAATCTCCCTTCCTCCAATGTTCTTATGTAGGTCTCCGGTAGAAGGTGTGGCCCAGATTAAAGGTGTGTGCTACAGCACCTTTAAACCCAGATGACCTTGAACTCAAAGATATATCTTCTATCTTCCAACCTCCAGGTTTAGATCGCTGGTGAGCCTTCCAATTCTGGATTGTAGTTCATTCCAAATATAGTCAAGTTGACAACCAGGAATAGCCACTACAGCTATGAAGATAAATACCTAAAGATGGCTCTATCTTGCACACAGTTAACATTCACTAAATTCATATTAAAATAATTAAAATGATATTTGACATACAGTACTGTCATGTATGAAGGTATGTATGTAGAAATTACAACTTAAAGTGATTTTCATTGGTCATTCCATGTACTTAGTAGAGTTTGCTAGATTATAAATCAGTCTGTCTCACTGTTAGTTATAAATGGTTAAAAATGCTTTGTCAAGTTATGCAAACATCAATCTCCCTATGAATTAATAGTATGAAATAGTTGATATTTAAATCTTACAGTTCTTAGACAAATGGTCAAAATTTACTACTCTCAGTTTTTACACTGATTCATAGTGGTGATTATCTTTGACTTATGGATATGTGTGGTTGTTTCTTTTCATGTGTCCCTTTTAAATATTTACAAACTGTAAGCTGCTGTCATTAATGGTTCCTTCTTTTAAAATTCAGCAATAGCCTAGATGAACAGGAGATGAATAGTATGACATTGCTATTACATTCCCAATGAAGCCCCAGAAAAATGGATCAGAAACATCCATCCTCAAATAGTGAAGGCTTATTGAGTGGTATAATTTTGTTGATGGTAAGTTTTTCTTCTCATTGAGGGAAGAGACAACAGGAAACCCAATAGATGATACTTTTCTTCGGCAAATAGCTTAGCTGTGGTGGATAACTGTCAGGTAAGATGTGATTCCTCAATAATGGCTTGGAAATGGATCTTTCTTGAAGCATGTATTTACCACATTGAATAGAAAATAAACACTGCAGGCAAAATGATTTCAGTGTCTCTGCTCAGAGATTTATTGTAGCATCACTGAGACCAAGCAACTGCATTGATAGAATTATCCTATAGAATTTTCCAATTCATCGATGCTGTCTCAACCCATTCTGCCAAATTATACAGTTTAAAATTATATCCAAGATAAATTGACCATACACTCTTTCTTCTTCAGGCCATCTGCCTAGTAATTCTAACATATGAGAGCGTATAAATTTATTATGAATATAATCTTTGTAAATGACATCATTATATATTGATATTTTTGCCTTTAAGAGCTGGCTAGAGCCGGGCGTGGTGGCGCACGCCTTTAATCCCAGCACTTGGGAGGCAGAGGCAGGCGGATTTCTGAGTTCGAGGCTAGCCTGGTCTACAGAGTGAGTTCCAGGACAGCCAGGACTACACAGAGAAACCCTGTCTCGAAAAACCAAAAAAAAAAAAAGAGCTGGCTAGAAATTGGAGAAGGTGCCGTATATTGTTCTGTCTCACAAGCACACTCTAATGCTGCCTTTATTACTGGAGGTGAGATCTTTAATCTCCAAGAATGTGGAAGAAGTTAGCATGCTAGTTGGACAATACGTTAAAATACATGAGGAAAGCCATATTTAGACATCTTTCAGTGTGCAGAGAAAACAAGTCATTCAAAATTTCATTTGAAAATATAGTTAGTGAAGTATATATTTTGTTTTAACACACTTAATAAGATGCAGGACAAAGTGGGTGGGTGTGTACACACACAAGAACTAGCACGTTTTCATTGTAGAAATTTTCTTTCATGGTAGAACTTGAAACAACATGGTACACAGAGGCCTGTTTTCTTCCCTTAAAACTGTTTTCTACTTCACTGTTTATTGTTTGTTTCTATGTCATGACTTAGAGTTACGATGTTGGTTGTTCTATTTTTTCTTTCAACAGTACCAGTTTTATAGAGTTTAGTCAGCAATCAAATGGTAGGGAGAAAAGTGATTTTTTTTGCTGCCATTTTCTTATTAAAAGTTAGGCAATTGCATGTGAACACTGAATATCTCATCTACTCTGTTTTCCAATTTTAAATAAAAGAAACAGTAACTTCTCAGATAGGTATGGTATCCAACAGAATCTTTATAATTGTTGTTAGTGGACTTAATTAAGATATCAACCTGGCCCCATAAGCCACATAACAAGGGGGTATTTTTTTTTAATCTGAAACAAAGAGGTAGAGCCACTCATTGCTAAAAATTAGCCGTGGTTATTTCTTTATTTCAGTAATTCTCAGTTTATTGCTAATTTAATAACACTTTAAAGAAAAAAGTAAGATTTAGATCCAGGAATTATGTTACAGATAGTGTATGGCAAGAGATGAGGAGGCTGGATCAATTCTAGAATCTTCTCTCCTATTAGAAATATCATGTCAAAATGTCACTTATTTAAGATAAAGAATTTTAAGTCTTTTCTCTTTCTAGAGATAAGACTATGAATATATAAGCTAAGGAAAACAATTCAATTTGATTGTGATGACATGTGATTAACTCTCCCATTTATTTGAGACCATCTAAGAGGTTCTTAAAATTCAGTTGTCTAGTGTTGCACATGGCCAGTTTGGAATCTAAGAAGAGCAGATCCTTGGCCAAAAGTTACTCTGCTGTTTGATTATTCATTTTCCTTTATGTTAACTGGGTATTTTGTCTCCTGTTTGCTTGAAAAATAAAAAAGAAAATAGGCTGGGCAGTGGTGGTGCACGCCTTTAATCCCAGCACTTGGGAGGCAGAGGCAGGTGGATTTCTGAGTTCGAGGCCAGCCTGGTCTACAGAGTGAGTTCCAGGATAGCCAGGGCTATACAGAGGAACCCTGTCTCAAAAAACAAACAAACAAACAAACAAACAAAAAATAAAAGTGAAACAAAAGAAAGAAAAAATATAGTGGTATGCAAAAGTGGACCTCGTGTAGTTTGAGTATTCAATGCATGATGCTGCATGTATGCTACAATACAACATAAAAATAAGAGTAGCATTGGTAGGTTATATGTGTCTGTTACATATTACAGATATTATAGCCCCAGACAAGCTATTTTTTGTAAAATATTATGTTTTTAAAAAGTCTCTGCTCTTCTACCACGAAAGACTTCTAGTATCCATTCTTAGTTCCTCTACTGATATCCTGCACTGGGTTTCTCGGTTTAGTAGCATTTCTTACCTTAAATTGGAGTTGTATTTCTAAGGCAAATAGTCTATTTGCATTTCCTTTCAATTTGCTGTTGAAGATTATTTTTTGTTCTTAAATAAGTCTTATATTTAGTTCAATTTGATTTCCCACATGCCTTGGTATTGGGGGCATCTAAATCTCTCCATTAAATAATGATTTCTTTAAACAAACAATTTAACATTTTTGACATTCCTATTCCTGCTGGAAATCATTACTGTTTTACATGCAGGTAGTTAAATTTCCTTTATTTCTGAAATCAAAGCAGTCATCACTTCCTACTTACTTTACATCTTAAATAGTTTTTAATCATTCACTTCATCTGGTATCATTTACCTAGTTTCAATTATTATCATCATCTTTAATTTCTTTTTCTTTTCTTGGATATTTTCTTTATTTACATTGCAAATGTTATCCCCTTACCCGGTCTCCTCCCCTTGCCATCAGAAACCTCCATCCCATGCCCCCTTCCCCTGCTTCTATGAGGATGCTTCACCACTCACCCAACCACTCATGCCTCCTCGCCCTGGCATTCCTCTACACTGGGGCATCGAGCCTTCACAGGACCAAGGGCCTCTACTCCCATTGATGCCCGACAAGGCCATTCTCTGCTACATATTCGGTAACTATCCCTACACAATCTTACTGCTTTTCAAGTGGTCTTCAGCTACTTTTGAGAAATATAAATCTGACCGTACTGCAGCAGGACTGATGCTCCAGGGCATCAGAGTGAAATTCCAGCTGCACAGCAGGGCAGACCAAGTGCTGTTGGAAGCATCACACTCATTGTCAGACTCATTCATTGCTCTGCGCTAATAGAGCCGAATGGCCTTTCCTCATACAGACAGCTGAGTCATAGTGAAGATTTTCCTCTAACTCCTTAAAACTTCAAAATCCCCCCTTACAAAGACTGCAGTTCTTGCCCCCATGTTTTACATTTCATATGCTGTAATATGTGGACATTAACCATCTTTTCTTGTAGTACAACCACCCTTCAAGTACAGGGTGTGTATTTCATATTTTAATGCTAAACTGACTTGTAGAATGTTAGGAATATGGATATGGGGTTAATGATAATAAAATCCCGTCTACCTGTGCTTAACCTGTAATCCTGGGCATACTAGAAATGTCAGCCTGGGACAAGATGTTATCATCGGTATCTCTTGAGGTCATGAATGCTTTGGAATCTGTATAAATAAAGGACGGTTTCTGCTTGCTAGGCAGTGTTGCCAAGCATCGCAGTCTTGGTGTCTGACTCATCCTTCCCCTTGCCTGATCCTTGCATGCTCTCTGGAACCTGTTCACTGTGGGGTTTGCCCCCAGCAAAGTGTAATGTGAAATTATCTCGTGTTGATCTTTCATATATTTTACATGTGTCGATTCTAACTCAGTAGTCTTCCCTGGTAAGCCCTTCTTGCATCTCTCATTTGTTTCTGCTGATACACTTGCTTTGAAATATGGTGCACATAAATCTGATATGCATTTCCATCATCTATCTGTATCTGAAGATACTTTAATGCATTTCTTCTTAGATAAATACCCATTACAGTGCCTAGCAGTGAATTATAACTGACCAGAGATGATCTGTGTAATTGTGGTTCCAAACTGTTGCTGCCTTTGACCATAATTTATAGCGCTATCATTTGATTTAGTCACCATAGTCAAAAATGCCTTTGTATGAGTTTTTTTTTATTGTTTGCACACAGCATAGAATAGGTTCCAAGCTCTAGGAAAAAGAAGCATCTTTTTAGAGACTAATGGAGTATAACAGAAATTTCCCATGCTTTAACCAAACATGTATTCATTTCCAAGTATTGGTGTTAATGCAAACATTGTTTTTGCCTTAGACAGGAACTTTCTCTAGAAAATAGAGGAATCACTTATTATGGTGTCCCACCATAAGTAAATTCATTGAAAAAATTCAATTATAGAGGCTTACTTGATTTCAATTTCTCTCTCTCTCTCTCTCTCTCT
>NC_034598.1:66151832-66153242 GCF_900095145.1 Mus pahari
CACCCACTCCCACTTCTTGGCCCTGGCATTCCCCTGTGCTGGGTCATATAAAGTTTGCAAGACCAAGGGGCCTCTCTTCCCAATGATGGCCGATTAGGCAAAGTGGGAGTGAGTGGGTAGGGGAACAGGGTCGGGGGGGGCGGGTATAGAGGATTTTGGGATAGCATTTGAAATTTAAGTGAAAAAAATCTAATAAAAAAGGAAAATACCTAATTAAAAAATTGGAAAAAAAGAAAAAAAATATTGTCTCAGTTTCTAGCTATCTAAAGGAGAGGAAAGGGGTAAATGAAACATTTTGAAGCTTATAATTTTAATTATATAATAAAGCACACTAAAGACACAAATATCATTGTATTTGTTTTCTTTGCTAATTAATTCCTGGCCTGTCTCCTGACCATAAATTCTCTGCAGTGTTGCATAGGGTGATATAATTAGATTTAAATTTACCCTTAACTTTGCCCAGGACTTAGAAACTTTTTTTTTTTTTTTTTAAGTGTATATTTACTGCTCAGTCTCTGGAAGAGCTGACAATTTTGCACAATGATTTGTTACATAGATCATTAATGAAGGTACAACTCCCAACTACTGTGTTCCAATTGCATGTAATTTCTGGTTGAGTTATCTGATGTGTCTTAAGAGTTTAAGGTTTACATCGATGGATAATGATGTGTGTGCATTAAGCATAATATGAATGGAATGAACCCCCGAATATTCTAGAGATTAACAGAGTTTAATTTTTGTTTTCTTAGAAGTGTGGAATATGTATGCATTCATGAGAATGACCAATATTTTATTCAGTAATTTATTCAAGTGCTCGGACTTGCTCCAATGTCCTATCAATGGATCTGTGAATAAATTTCTTCAATGTAAACTTTAGGGCATACCAACTAAGTGCTTATCCTTGGAGTAACTATCAACCCTTCTAAACCTCCCTGTGTCTTATCCAATGGTAAAAACTTAAATGCATCCAAATATGCATGGTTTAATGAGGGTTTTTTTTCTTCTTCTTTCTACGCCATTTCTTGTGTATCAGGGGATTTTTAATCCCACATATTTTCTGGCTATGTATATAAAGGTGTGCCAGAAGTAAATTACCATTTGAATTAGTAGACTGACTAAGCCAGGTTGCTCTACCTTATGTAGATGGTACTTAGAAAATACTGAAGGGTCCTTTCCCCAAATAAACCTCCAAATAAGAAGAGCCTTTGCCTGCCCTACTGCTTGATCTGAGGTTTTCATCTTCTGAACTTCTGGTATCAGTATAGTATCAGTTTATACTATCAGTTGGGGTTAGAGTGTATCATCAGATCTGCAGAGTTCTCACTTCCAGATTACATATATAAATGCTTTTTATGTTACATAATATGAGATACCTCTGTGTGTGTGCGTGTGTGTGTGTGTGTGTGTGTG
>NC_034598.1:66153477-66160696 GCF_900095145.1 Mus pahari
AGAGAGAGAGAGAGAGAGAGAGAGAGAGAGAGAGAGAGAGAGAGAGGGAGAGAGGGAGAGAGAGAGTTTCATTTTTTTAAAAAAACTTGACTAATAGATGTTGACTTACTGAAATGCTAGATAGTCATGGAAGATACAAGTATATCAATAACCTGGATTAGTTCAATTGCTGCTCAGTGAACATTCTTTTGATCTGCCTATATTCATATTATGCCCGACTTCTATCATGCTGAACTCATGCTGATTCATGTTATTTCAGGCTCGATGTAAGGTAACATTATCTTCATGAGCATTTACTTCAGTGAGGAGTAGTGCTATTCAGTTTCTGGATTGAGTGATTACTTTGAGGTTTTCTTAATATTACTTCTAGGTAAGATTCATGTATTTAGGGAAGAATGGTATGCTAGTCTTCAGACTGACATAAGAAAACATCTCAGTTACCATCTAGCTTCTAGGCATCTACAGCCTTTTCCAAGATGTCCATGAGTAGCTGTTATAAATCATCTCTCCATATATTGAGTTGCTACTATTCCTTTCCCATGGCTATCAGAGCTCAGAAGCTAAAGCCAGAAAGCCATGAAAGAAAGGAAAACAAGTCTTAGAAATTGGTACTCTGAATTAGGGTACACTTTTCTCTAATAACATAAGGCTTGTTCTACAAACTTATTCTATTAACTTATGGTTAAAGCAGAGTAGTTCTCAGTGGGGCCTTATTTGATGAATAAACTGCTTCAGATTTTTGCTACTTATAATCTAATTTTATTATTTAAAGTAGGAAGTAAGACTATTCGTTAAGTATAAATTCTATGCATCTACTTAATGTCCAGTTAGCCCTAGCTTGTGCTATAAAGAACACGTTTATTTCTTGTACTTAATTATATATATATATATATATATATATATATATATATATATATATATATGTGTGTGTGTGTGTGTGTGTAGTGAGAATGCTGTCTTATTTGTGATTTATACAGTGTCACATGTGGTAGCTGGCCTGCTTCATTTTGAATGACAAGAACTTCCATGAGTGTCCATATAAAATTAGAATTTAAAGTATGTAAACAACTTCTTTCAAAGTAAGTACAGTGTAATATATTGAAAATATACTTCACAACCTTTTTTAAGCTTGGTGGAAAAACCCCTAAGTTCTCCTGAAAAGAGCTTCCAGACAATAATTTTTCATAAGGTTGTTTTAAAGGAAAGGATCTTGCCCAGTATTCTAATATGGTAAATGATTTTGACATGAGATAGCTCTCCAAAGCAGCCTATGAGTAGTCGGATATTTTCTTTTTTTCTCTTAGGCAAGGTTATTGCCTTTCTCAAGTAGGACTCCTTGTTGATATAATATTCATCAGGAAACATCAGTATTCTCTGGTATTTGCCTTATGAAATGTTGGTGAGTGGATCAATCACACCAAAATAATGTAAGTCAAATGTATATTTTCCCAATGCTTCCGGAGCAGTCATTTGGATACGGGTTGTGATTCAATACAATTTTACTTTGGTTGGCATTGTCTTCACGTGGTGTGGAACTCAATATAGTCTATAAAATGTCTGGTTTTATATCTCCTTACTTATACTTTTGGTAGATAAATGGACATAGTCTGTTGTAGCCAGTGATCATCACGTTTCTCTTCTTGAGCCTAGATTTTTGTTTTCCAGACACTTTAGCAAATTTCCAGTCTTCTTACTTGTGGCTTGTAACATACTTTTTTGAATCAGTAACTACCTAAGATAAAATGACTTAATATAATATATTGTGTCATATAAATCACAAACAGAACTAACAATTTGCTGAACCCTTGCCCGTGAATCTGGAGCCTCCAGTCTTGTGCATGATCTCAGGGCCAGTCTCCTTGGATGTGGCCATGAAGCACTGCAGCTTACCTCACTCCTCTCTCATTGTCTTGCCTTCCAGAGAAGAACTGTTGGTCTTGAGTGCTCGGCTCACTTGTTCCCATCTCTGGTTCTACCTTCTGATACTGAGTCACTCATTCTCTCTCCATTGTCTCTCCTCTATTCCTCTGTGATCAGCATCCTCTTAGGGAATGATGGCCGGTCTGCTCATCCAGCAGAAGCCTCTGTCAGTTTCCTATATTTAAAGCCATTGGCTTGTGCAAGAGTTTTTCTTCAACATTTATTTGTCCTAGAGACTTTTCTTGTAATTGTAGGGTTTTGTCAAAATACTATCATATTTTGAATGGTGTGCTCAGGTTGTCGGTGGAAGTAATTAAAATCCGATAATACTTAAAATGGAATTGAAACAGTTCCGACAAATTAAATTATAGTTAAAAAATTATCCAAACTTGTGTTACTCATAACATACAGTGAATAAAAATAATACGAATCAGAGCTCATGGAAAAGCCTGCAATCCCTAGGGAGAATATTCACAGGATATTAGTGGCTACATGCTCTGTGGCTGTAACCTGGGGATGGGAGTCACTTGAGTCATGGACAAAGATTTCCTTAAATTCATAGAGGAGAGAGCTCAAGATTTCACCTCAGCATTGCCAGTCATGATCTATGGATTTTGAGAAGAACATAAAGTTAGTAAGCCCCATTTACTTATTCCATTGAAAAATGAGGCCGATGATGATTAAGATATCCATGAATTGGTTATTGCTGGTAAAAGTAAGTAACTTATATTTGCTCTGTAAAAGGATAAGAAGGGGGTCTTGAAAAATAGCTTGATGAGTAAGTGTAGGGATCTGAGTTCAATTCCCGAGCACCTCCATAAAACAGCCAGATGTGGTCATGCTCGCTGCTAATTCCTGGGGGAGACAGGAACAGCCAGGTCACAAGAGCTTGCTTGCAATGATTTTAAGCCTAGCATAGAAACCCATGCCCTACAAGTTCAGTGTTAGGACCTCTTCTCAGAGACATAAGGCAGGAAGCATTCCAGGAAACTACCCAAGTTCTTCACTGACCTCCCCATGCCCATGCATGTGCACTTGCACACTCACATATATCCACCACCACATCACACACACACACACGCACACACACATGCATGTGCACACATACACATGTATTTAACACATGTACAATTAATGAATAGCAAGCAAGAAATAAAATGATAAGAGTTTGAATGACCACTAAATTAAACAGCTAACTAAATTGATAAGGACGTATTGATGCCTGTAACTTGACTTTCACAATAATCATTCACTATTAATGAAAGCTAGGAACTGCTGTCTTCTTGGATGTACCTTTGTGAAGAATGCTGGTTTAGATTCTGATATAGTTACAAGAGTTTATTCCATATTGTGGGGTTTTTAATTATATAGTATAGCAATAGGTTTAATATGTAAAATGGAATTCTCAGGAATGTCATGGCACCAGAAGGGAAACTGAAATCTTCAATAAATTCAGGAGGGAGATAGATGACCGGCTACAGCTCATATCACACAGCACATTTTTTTGTTGTTCTGGTTGTTCTCAGTTTATAGAGTGAACTTCTGCTAAAATGAGTGTTTCCTTGAACATTTGTCGTTCTGATAGAATTTTTCTGCTACTAAATATAAATTAAAAACAGTAATTAAGATTATTAAGAAAAGAGGACCCAGTCAAAGCCCATACTGTTGGTACTGGATAGCTCAGTGCTTAAGCTGCCTTTGTTGAACCCAGGTTCAGTTCCCACATAGTGACTCTTCACTGTCTGTAACTCCAGTTCCAGGGGATTGGGCACCCTATAATGGCCTCCACAGCACCAGTCATGTACATGTTTAACAAACTTTACATAATGTGAACTCCCATACACAAATAGTAAATATAAAACTCAAGGAAGCAAAGTCCACAATATTACTGTGCTTATATTAGAGATAAATAGCAGCTCCCAAAGATTGATATTGTTATCTACAAGAAAGAACCTAATTTGTTTATAAGAAAACTTATATTTTAAATGTAAGATAGACTAATTTAAATAAGTGCATATTATTGTCCAAATTGTCAGCACCAAAACATGTACATAGAAAAAAAAAACATTAAATGGACTTAGCAGGCTTTAGGTTGAATTTATATATTCATTCATATATATTCATATATACATATCATTATAATGATATTATATTTCATTAACAGAATTTGCTGGGAAGAATAACTTGTACATTAAGTAAGGCCCAGCTGGGGTTGTAGAGACATCATCCATGTTTTTAAAAGACATGTTTCTAATTGTTGGTGTTAAAATGAAAAGTGCATCTGACCTCTTCTCTGCAGTTACATTAATAGAGTTAAAGAGAAACCGACACCGGGCACTACCTGTCTTGAGCAGAAAACAGTAAAGCTAGCACAGGCTGAGTTCCACTCATCCACATGTGGTTCTACTTCCCCCCACTTCAGTGTCCTATCCTACATGACCTTCTAAAATGCATGTTCTGGTTGACTTGTGGCCCAGAACTTCAGCATCCTCCATAACTTATTTATTTATTTATTATTTAACTGTTTACATTTCAAATGGTGCACCCCTTCCTGGTTTCCTCTCCACAAACCCTGTATCCTACTCTGCTCCCCCCTGCTTCGATGAGGGTGCTCCCCCACCCACCCACTCCTGCCTCAGCACCCTAGCATTCCCCTACTCTGGGGCATCAAGTCTCCTCAGGACCAAGAGCGTCCCCTACCACTGATGCCCAATAAGGCCATCCTCAGCTACATATGTATCTGGAGCCATGGGTCCCTCCATGTGTACTCTTTGGTTGGTGGTTTAGTCCCTAAGAGCTCTTGGGGGGGGGCTGTCCAGTTAGTTGATACTGTTGTTGTTCCCATGGGGTTGCAAGCCCCTTCAGCTCCTCCAAACCTCTCAGCTCACAGATGCTGCTGCAGTTAGCTTTTGGTTGTTGATGTTGGAAGTTTCTCCAGTAAATCCCCAGATCTTTTTCTGCATGATTCATCAAGTGATGTTGTCACTGTTCTCTGAGCATGGCAGTTATTAGCAGAACCTGGGAAGAAGATTTCTATCCCCCAAATGAGATTCAGAGTAAATTTCAAATGTCACCAAAAAGGTTAGGTACACCCCAGAGTCTGTTACAGTGAGTTAACTCCCACTTCAAATGATAAAGACCTCAGTCATGTGGCATTGAAAAACAGTCTTATGATAGTAAAGCCATTGCAGGATTAATTAATAAGGAAAAATAGCCTTGAGATGCTATCATTTTGACCAATACTACCATCTCCAAAGTGTAACTCCAGGAAGAGACCTCCAGGGTCTGTGCAAAAGTTACAAAATCGGGGAAGATTCTTGTAATGAAGAGCAGTAAGGAGCACAAGAGAGCAGAGCTGATTGGCTGGGGTCAAGATCAACAAGTCAATTGTGACTCACAAAGTTTCGACCTCGTATAGATTTTCGTGTTCTAAAGAAGTATCCATACTTTGGTCTTCCTTCTTCTTGAGTTTCATGTGGTTTGTGAATTATATCTTGGGTATTCTGAGCCTCTGGGCTAATATCCACTTATCACTGAGTGCACACCATGTGTGTTCTTTGTGATTAGGTTATCTCACTCAGGATGATATTTTCTAGTTCCGTCCATTGGCCTATGGATTTCATGAATTCATTGTTTTTAATAGCTGTGTAGTATCCCATTATGTAACTGTACCACATTTTCTGTATCCATTCCTCTGTTGAGGGACATCTGGGATCTTTCCAGCTTCTGGACATTATAAATAATAAATAATGCTGCCATGAACATATAGGAGCATATGTCCTTAGTACATGTTGGAACAACATTTGGGTGTATATGCCCAGGAGTGGTAATGTTGGGTCATCAAGCACAGGGTCCCCAATGGAGGAGCTAGAGAAAGAACCCAAAGAGCTGAAGGGGTCTGCAACCCTGTAGGAGGAACAACAATATGACCTAACCAGTACCTCCAGGGACTAAACCAGCAACCAAAGAGTACACATGGTGGGACTCATGGCTCCAGCTACATATGTAGCCTTGTCTGTCATCAATGGGAAGAGAGGCCCTAGGTCCTGTGAAGGTTCTATGCCCCAATGTAGGGGAATACCAGGACCAGGAAGCAGGAGTGGGTGGGTTGGTGAGCATGGGGAGAGGGAGGGGATAGGGGATTTTTGGAGGGGAAACCAGGAAAGAGGATAACACTTGAAATGTAAGTAAAGAAAATATCTAATAAAACATGTTAAAACAAATTTTAAAAGTATCCAAAATTCTGGAACTTTTTATGAAATATTTTTCTCCTCTAAAACAGCATTTCTCAACCTGTGGGTCCTAAACACTGAGAAACATACCTTTCTGGGGATCATAGGAACTCCCATCCATAAATTTATATGTTTTATATGGATATTTTAAAACATTGAGCATGGTGAACAAAGCCCCTTTGGATCAGTTGATCCAGTGTTCTACTTTTATTCCCACAGCTGTTTCTCCCATGTTACTGTTTCATGTCATCAAGTGCCCCATTTGAGGAGGGATAACTGATTAGGTAGTGTATTCGTAACCTGTAGTACACTGGAGGAGAGAGAAGCAGGGTGGAGCATTCTGACAGGAGCAGAGCTAAAGCAAGCAGTAAGATTTTCAGTAGAAACTGTGTTGTCACAGTTCACCCAGTAGAGTTGTTTTAAATCTGGGAGGGAACCAAAACAGCAGATCTGAACAGAGGGACCAGGAACCACTAAGGGTAAAACATCCATAGAACTGTAAGTTGTTGGTCAGTTTACATTGTTAAAGCAGGCTCAGAAGTCGATGGCACTGAGTGGGAACTCTGTGGAAATGAAGAGCATAGAATATAGCATTGTAGATGATTAAGGATTTAAATTTGCTAATGAACCGTTACATGGCATTCATGTAAGATATAAGGAAAGCCCTTTTTCTCTCTCTTTCTGAGTCCTTGGCATATAAAATGAAGTATTTTGGTTAGAAGGTTCTCCTATGAGGGTTTGTATTTTATATTGTTAATGTTCTTGGATATTTATTCTCCTCTCAATATAAATCTTTACTCCCGATCTCTCTCTCTCTCTCTCTCTCTCTCTCTCTCTCTCTCTCTCTCTCTCTCTCTCTCTCTGTGTGTGTGTGTGTGTGTGTAGAAAAAAATTACATATGGACAAACATATATGTATATATACAGAAAGGTTTGCATTTCTATTACAAATTGATCTTTTTTAGTAGGCATCATGATTTTGTTTGGGACATTTTCTCCTTCCATACCACTTCACCCTCTAATACTACTACTGCTGTTACTCCTCCTCCTCCTCCTCCTCCTCCTCCT
>NC_034598.1:66161029-66208577 GCF_900095145.1 Mus pahari
GAAGAGAAGTGAAGAGAAGTGAAGAGAAGAGAAGAGAAGAGAAGAGAAGAGAAGAGAAGAGAAGAGAAGAGAAGAGAAGAGAAGAGAAGAGAAGAGAAGTCTGTCTTTTTCCTCCAGGTCTTGTCTGAAAACGTTTATCGATGCTCCCTTTTAAACAAAACACAGATCTGATAAAAAAGAGGAGTAACATTCCCTACCTGTCCCACCAGAAGGCTCACATGAAAGTGTCAGTTATGATACATAGCCCTCGGAAGTGGAATTTAATTATATTGTGATCTTTTATGGCCACTTAATTTGCCCTTTGATCTCAATTTCAGGATAAAAGTGTAAGACACTTTTTGCCATTTTTATATTAGTAGAACTCTTTTAAAAATGTAAAAGTACCAATTTAAGCAAGTCAGTGAATTAAGCAACATGGTAAGGCTACACTCACATCTTAAATTTTATCATAGTTTCTTGTATACAAAGCTAGATCTATTTCAGAAGGTAGATTACTACTGTCCCACTTTCTGGTTTGTCAAATTGAAAGTTCATAAAACATAGTCACTATGAACCTAGGAGTTCATTGTAAGTGTATGTAGCTCAGATAATACACTTAAACTACTTGTATAACTTAAAAGGGTAACAAATGAAGGCTTTGGACTAAGTTTCTGATAGGCAGTTAACAGGAGTGTCCTGAAATTAAAATAAGCTCATGGAATTTGCTTTGTTTATTTTGTTTTCCTTCTTCTTTTCTCTGAGAATCTAGATGAACAGATTGTCTCAAATGTAAGTAAAAAAATTCCAGTAAATGATTTTTAAGGAGGACATAAATGTGCTTATTTATCCATTCATCAAACAGTTCTCTGCCTGCTTCCTTCTATCTCCCCTAACCTCTCCCTCCCCTCTACTCCCTTGTATGTGCCTATGGGGGGTGGGATGGGGCTATATTTAGATCCTTTTAGTATTGGTCCCTTGCCTTACATCCAGAATGTAACAATGAATTTTACTGCCTGTCAGAAATAATTTGGATTTTAAAACCCCCCAATAATTATCTAAAACTTGGAGAACATAGAGAGGTTTATTATAAACGATAAACTATCCACTTTGCTCACTTTATATGACCAATATTCCACTTCTCTCTACTTCCACTACTATCATCTGTGTCCAAACCACCAAGATTTTTCCCTTAGATTATATTGATAGCTTCCTATTTCCCTGCTTCCACTCACTCTACTTTCTGCTTAGCCAAAGTGAGCTTTCTACAAACATATTAAATGTAAGCTGACACATGGGTTCAATCTGCTCACAGTGCATATGGAGAATACAAAAAGAAAGATGTTGATGAGGGTACCAAGATAGTAGTTCAACTGGTTGAAAGGATAGAGATGCTAAGAAAGGAGATGAAGAAGAGTGTAAGAGGACCTGACTTATCAGCTATAAGCATCAACACCTCAAAACTGGAAATAAATACTATTTGAGAATGTTTTTCAGAGATCAAGGAGGTATCTTGAGTGAATATTTAGATCTAGAATTGCAAAAGCAAGGGTCAACACTATATTTACTAATGACAGAACCAGTGATGTATAAGAACCATTTAATGTCATTTCAGTTGCTACATTCTCTAAGGCAGTACATCTCAACCTTCCTAATGCTGTGACCTTCTAATACAGTTCCTTATGTTGTGGCAACCCACAACCATAAGTTTATTTTGTTGCTACTCCTTAGCTGTCATTTTGTTACTAATATGAGTTGCAATATAAATATCTGATATGCAAGGTATCTATCTACTCTGCAACCCTTGTGATATGGTTCTTCGAACCCTAATGGTGCCATGATGCATAGACTGAGAAATGATATTCTAAGGAAAAGTACAAACTGAAAACAATCTAAGCCCAGAGACCCCAATGGAAGAGTTAGGGGAAGGGCTGAAGGAGCTGAAGCAGATTGCAACCCCATAGGAAGAACAACATTATCAACTAACCAGACCATCCAGAGCTCCCAGAGACTAAACCACCAACCAAGAAGTACACTTGGAGGGAGCTATGGCTCCTGCCACATATGTAGCAGAGGATGGCCTTATCTGGCGTCAGTGGGAGGGCAGGCCCTGGTCCTGTGGAGGCTTGATGCCCCAGTGTAAGGGAACGCAGGGGTAGGGAGGCAAGAGTGGGTGGGTGGAGGAACACCCTCATGGGATGGGGAGTTTGTGGAAGGGCAACCAGGAAGGGAGATATCAATTGAAATGTAAATGAATGAAATTATTAAAATAAATAAAGAAAGAATAAATAAATAGACGTTTAAACAGTTGTCCAGTAGATCAGAAGTATTTGAGGTAGCAGAAGTGGAGTGGAAGGACTGATACAGAATGGAGACAGCGGCCAAGAAATCAGAAAGAGTACACAGAGATTATACTTGAAACCACACGAATGGAGGAGAATCCCCTAAGACAAATACATCTGGTAGTTCATGTGGAAAATAAAAACTGGCCAATGGTAAGTTACTATTATTTGGGGGAAAAAAGTTCATGAAAGGTAGGCTCATAAAATGGAGTGGGTGCATCTGTGTGGATATTAATGAGCCACATGGAAAGTCTGACGTGATTGCTTGTATGGGGAGGGGGAAGGATGTAATATTAATTTTGAAGAGCAAAGATTGCAAATCATCGTAAAACGATATTTTTATGTTAAGAAATACAAGTTTAAAGAGACTTTTCAAAATACACAACTCATTCACTAGCTGGCAGGGACCCGTCCTGTAGCCAACTCGATTTCTATTCACAATAATCGTTTTTCTTGTCTTTACCCTAATGTTTCTTCTGATGTATAATAATAGAACAGTTCCTTGACTACTCTTTTGATATCTTGACCATCTTTTGATATCCTCATCTTTGAACCTAGAAGATAGATCTCAGTAGAAGAAACAATTTTCCTTTCATCCAAAATTAAAATCCCATTAAAGTTTCCACACAAACAGGGCTGGTGTCAGCTACTCTGTTTATTTATGAAGTGGGCATCTTTATCTTTGTCATTATTCTGTCTGCAACTCTACACTCACAACTTCATCATCACGAGGACAGAAAATGAGGCAATTTCAGGACACAGAGGAGATTTAGCACAAAGAATATCAGCAGGAAGAAAGTTCACTTAAGGCTGATGTGAAAAATACAACTCAGTGGGAGACTGTTCATTCTAACTTGTCATATGTGCATTAGCTTGGCTATACAGAATTTTCTTCTTACTCTCTGAATTATTATTATTATTATTGTTATTATTATTAATGTTATTTACATTAAACTCTATGGTATACTCTAAATTGAGTCTGAGTTTTGATTTCTTTTCCTGACCAGTTTCAGTTGTGGTGCATAAACCCCGAGAGAAGAGTTCCCCTTCTCTTGGTTAACTGGTAGAAATCTGAATTCACAGCAGGACCTGTACCATGTGTTCCTTCGTTCAATCCAACTGGACTTTAGGCTTAGAGTCAAAGTTCTCTCATGGAGTACCTGTTATATTTGTGTCTTTCCCTATTCCCCTATCTAGTTTTAGCTTCATGAGAGCTGACACTCATGTTCTACAATACTGTTCATGCTACCTTGTTGCTTTATTCCAAGGAAGACCCCTTCTGGGTACAAAGAAAGAAATCTTAAAGGAACACAATATTCGGGGCACAAGTCAAGGATGAAAATTTTATTCTCATCCTTCCTGTCCACTCTCAGCAAAGACAGTATACACTACCTGTTGTGTCCAAATATCTTTGAGTGCTTCTTAAAATGTTTCACAACATACCCCACAAAGTTATTTCTTTTTATTTACAATAATGTCATATAGATCTATAGTGACCTGGTGATTTTCCTTTAATACTAACTGAAATCTAAAATTTTAGATTTAAGATGAAATCATATTACAATTTATAGCTGTTACTTTTGGAAGAAAGTACAAAATACAACATTTTTATTTATTACTATTGTGAACAAGGTAAAATGGTTTTCTTTTCTATAACTTTGTATCATTGTATAATTTGTATCAATTTACTTTATTTAAAAGAAACTTTCTTCAGGTTTTACTTTAACTAATTGTGTGTGTGAGAAGAAGAGCTGTACACTTTAAAAAGACTATTGAAATATATTAGTGTAACACAACCCCAACTTGAAAATGACTAAAAGTAAAAACCAAGCCAGGCATTCAAACAAACAAACAAACAAACAAAAGCCTTATAAACTTCTGGATTCATTCAAATATATGAGTTTAGTTTTTCCTTTTCATATATATTTCAAATGTTCTTAGCTTATATTTTTTGCTTATATACTCCATCATATAATTAAACAAGACTATATGCTCAAATTAACAGATTTATTCTTCTTGCAAGTCTTACTGAACTTCTAGAAATGATATATTTGATTTTTAGAATAGCAGTTAGCTTGAATTTTCAGAGATGCTATATTAAACACCAATGCCCATCCCACAAACAGGTATGTCAAAAATGAGCCTAGTAATATGGTTCTGGGTGTTCATCCCAGGGAAACCTTCTGAGATAAGCTAGAATACAGCATCATTTCTTACCTCTGTACTAGACGCCTTTGCCTATGGGCTTCTTTCACTTCTGTGAGTGTTGTTCCCCAAAATGTGTCCTATTTATCAATTCAGTAAGTCTAGCCTTTATAGTAACTTCTGACTAACTAAAGCATAGATTCCTGGTGGAAATGATACAAATTGCCTTTCCTCTCTGTGAATCTATTGGTACATGAGTTACAGATGATATAACTCTGTAACATCAGACTTGGATTCAGGTGGATCTACAGTAGAGAAAGCCTGTTCACCCATAAGAAAAGAATTAAGCATAATGAAAGCAGGTGTGGAAGACATTAGATGCAGCAAACAGAGCCAAGTAGGAAGTGAGAAGTGCAGAGATGGGGGTGGGGTCACTTAAGGAGAAGACACCAAGCAAGGTTTTGTTCCGGTAGGTTTTCTAGTTAGCTCCAGTTCTGTGCTATGGTTCTTCTAAACGCAGAAGCCTCTCCTTAGAACAGGGAAACCTTTGAATCACTATTACAAACTCTTCTTCTGTGAGCTGAATACTCCCAACGGAGTGTATAATCAGTGTGATCAATGTAAGGAGCCAAGCTTGGTTTTTCTGTCTGAATGACACACCAAAGACAGTATCTAGAAAACGCCTACAGACTGTTCAAGGACCAAAATTAGCCTTGTACCCTGAGTCCAAATCACCAGTTGCACGACATGTTAGTTCTGAAAGTTAGACCAGTTTTATGATCTCTGTGTTGAAGGAGAATGGGACAAAAACATTAACCCGTGAGGACAGTCATGGAAGGATTCAAAGGAGTACTTGCCAGAGAGGAAATCAATTGTAGTACTAGAAACCTAACAAATGCTTTTACTCACTAACACTGGAACATCCAAACTCCATAATCTTGAAGAACACAAATGACCCCTAGAGTTTAGGTTAGCAAAGTAGCGCCCTTCTCCTATGTCTTAGTAACTGCATATTTTTAACATCTTCACCAGTTCATGGTCTATCCTTGTCTTCCTTCACTTTCACGTAGGCTTCCTGACTCCCTTCTCTCACTGAGAAGGAGAGTCTTTTAATGGAGTAGTCTTGACTGCCAATCACATACCAGCTCATTTGACATCTGAATTGAAATCTTTTAAGGTCTCTGTCTTTCTAGCTCACAGCCTGGTTATCAGTTCTCTCTCTGCCTGATTGACATATTTGTCCACACAGCTCTACAGAATAGCTCCGGTTGATGAGGCTTAAGACACTTGTTTCTACCTCTTAGGTCTATGACATCTTTGGAGATGAGAAATGTATCCGTATATTTGACACAGTGTGATACTGTGACATTAACCAGGATCAAAAAATATCTTCCTTTTCACATTACCTCTGTATCACAAACTTGGAGATAACTGTTCATGGCCTTTCTCAGTGCAAGTAGCTGAATATAGTTGGTGGCCTGTGTGCGTATAAAACACAAAGTAGTAGCTATATGTATCTTCCATAATATTTAGGAAAACCATGAATAAAATATTCTAATGCAGAAGCTATATACTTCAGGCTGACAGTAGGCCTTAGAATATTTTCTCATGTTTCATTACTGTGGAACATAACAAACTATTGTATGCAAGTAGCAGTCAAAAACTACATATTTGTCATCAAGATGTTCTGAAACAATTTATATTCAAAGTCGCTTATTTCCACATAGACTTCTAATTACATATTGGATAATAAACATAAATATTAAAAAGACTATATTGTAAGTGGAGTATGAAGCCAAGAACATATGTCTCAAGAAAGTATTGGAACTGACATATGGTTTATGACTTCATGTGGGCTAAATACATTGTGATTCACTGAAGAGTTTGGAAGCTTTTTTACACGAAATGGTTTTCCAAACAGGCATCGCTTAACAAAATGGATCCAAATACATTTATTAGATGCAAAGAAGCAAAGGTACAAAGTTTGAAGGCTATATAATACAATTACAAAGAATATTAACTGCCTCCCTTCTAACCACTACTGTCTCAACAAATTTACTGATTGCTTACTTAATCCATTTTAGAGCAATAGTTGCATTTTCTGCTGATTTTATATGAATACTATTTGTCATGAAAGCACATGCATTCTTTGATGATGTTCTTAGCAATCACAAAAATATTTAGATTTATTAGTGAGTATTTTCAACTATTTTTTTGTTCATTGTATCTCAGAGAAAAATCCAGTATATCCTTTTAAGAGTTATTCCCATTGTATATGCTGGCCTCTCCTGTGAAACTGTACAGCATAAATTATATTTTAAAATATTAAAAGTAAAAGCAAATCTCAGAGTCCACTGTTCAGTACAGAGAAAACTGAGTAGAAATAGAATTTAAGTTAAGACATTTATTTTTTTGATCTTGCTCAAGAGACTTAATTTCACTCAGCCTCAGTTTCTTTATCTACAAAATAGGTACAATAATACCTTGCAGTCAGAGAGGAAAGTCAGACTAAACTGCTATTTCTCTTTTAAATAAAAGTATCTCTTCATTGAAACCTTAGTAGATGCAATACATATTTGCCTTCTGGAGTCAGCTACTGTAAGGAGCTCAGATAGCCACCATTTGCCCCATCACCTATGAGCAAATGTAATCCTCTGAAAGGAGAGAAGGTGACGATTTTGAAATGATTTTTGTACATGACTTTTCCTGACTACTGTATAGGCAAAATGTAATAATCTCTTCAGCTATTAGGAAAATTAAATATATTATCAAATCATTGGAGTGGCATGAATGGAATGGACTTCTTTAATATCTCAAAACATACCCTAGACTCCAAAAACTAAATGTATAGATATGAACTGAATGTATAGTTTTTCTGGTCGGATAGAGTTATATAACTAAGACCACTGAGGTTAAGTGGTTATGCAAACATATTTACAGTTATCATACTTGAACACTCTTTGTTATGTTAGTACTATTTTATATCTTTGTTTTTCCTTACAGTTGCACTCTTGTACCATCAAGCCTTTCTTAGGCTCTTTTCTATAGGGACTTCAGTCATAGATGGAATTGGAGCACAGCTTATCTCCATGGCAGGACAAGGGTTTAGTGTGAATAATCTTTGAGTTCAGTCCAAGAAAGGGAAGTATGTTGTCAGGGTGGATGGGGGGGATTGAGGCAAACAAAACAAAAGCAAAACCAAAAATCCAACCAACCAACCAACCAAAAACCCAACAACATGAGAGTAGGGCATTTTCATGATGGTTCAAAATTGTTTTTATCTAAAAACCATACCTTACCTTGGTATAAACTTTTGTCTGATCTTCACTTTAAGAAAATGAGTCCAAGACTGTATACCAGATGTGTTTTCTCCCTCTGGAAAACTATAGCATATAACCATTTTACCTTCAACCCAAGATCAATGACAAAAATATCTGTCATCCAAACGCAGCAGCGACTTATGTGGAAGAATAGGGACTATATTTGATTCCCAGAAAAGACTCATGGAGCTGGGCAATAAGGAGGGTGTGGTCTGCCCCTGCCAAATCAAGTGCTTGAAGTTGGAGCCTTAGAAGAAATGACAAAGGGCAAAGTAAGACACAGTGCGGGAGGGGAGAGAGAGAGAGAGAGAGAGAGAGAGAGAGAGAGAGAGAGAGAGAGAGAGAGAGATATGAAGATACCAGTAGGAAGATACACAAGAGCATAGATTCCAATCCACAGAAATAGTAATAATATTACATTGTTTCAAGTTCAGTTCTCAAGTAATATAATTTTCAAAATAGAGTAGTAGTACTTAGTCAACTTTTGGTATCTACTTTGTTGCCTGCTTGTAACTGGAGATTATCCCATGGCTAGGTTGGAAAAGGTTATAAGCAACGATACAATGATTCAACAGAATGTTTTTGTAAATCCGATGCCCCTGAAATCAACTGTTTTCCTTTATTATGCTTCCTATGGCCATAGGAATGAGGTGTACTACTTCAGTGGTTTAAATTCTAGGTTATCGTTCAAACCAAAGCAACAGCATTTATTGTATAAAACAATTATTTTTAGAAAGGCAGTCTACAAGAAACACGCGAAAAAGCATTCTACTATATATGTATGGGATTATGTTTTCCGTAATTTGAGCTAGAAATAAAAGAAATTATTGTGAGGTGACAACTCCCACAAGTGTAAACAATGTTTTCTCTCATTCAAATGTATATATTATGCCGCCTGTCAAATGGTGTGTGCACATGAAGGGACTGTATGAATGAACAAATGAATAGGGACCCAATCCAATGTGTCACTCCATACCACCTTAGGTTTAAAATACCTGGGCAGCTATATGTTTAGAAAATGAAAAAAAAAAAAATCACTATTTAAACTGTGGTCATAGGTCCTAGGGCTTGTTGGTTCTGTTGGTTTGTTTGATTTAAAAGTAAGATACAGGTGATCTGTTTAATTATGGAAGTCCTAGAATTTTCTTACAGAAGTGGAATGTAAATCTTGCACACAGACTAATCCAAATCGGAGACTAGTAAAAGCATGAAATTTTGACACTGAAGTCATTACAGAGTTGTTGAGCATCAAACCAACATTATTTTTGATTTTTTAATCTCAATTTTACATCCACTCTAATGCTAAAAATGAAATAAGGGCAGATTATGCAAGATTTCGCTTGACAATTGCGAAAATTACATTTTATATTGTAATTCATTCAGATAATCCTGGCAAATTACCATATAGTATATATACAAAATTAATCAGTATTCCAACTGTACAACGCAAAATAATTACAACTTAGTATCTAAAAACAAATTCAAATAACAACAAAAAAACCAAATTCATATGTAGTAGGCTTAATTATATTCAGTTGTGGTTTGATATTACATTTTCATGTATTTTTGAGGCAGTCCAATTATATAGCCTGGGCTCACTTCAAACTAGAGGCCTGGGTACCTCTAAAGTATTAACGCAGGCATGCACAACCATACCCTCCTTTTGCTATTTATTTACAAGTGGTTACAAATGTTACAAGCCTATATTTGTGTAGTTTTTGGTACATTTTATAAAAACTATGTGTTTATGGTAATGAATGAGCAAGCTAAACTAGCATACTTATTTTATTCAATCATGATAAATAAGTTTTTTCTGAGTTCTTGGAAACATCAGAGTCAAAGCTGTTTGGTACATCTATGAGTATTTTTTTTAACTGTCAAAAATCTCCCAATGAAAAAAAATCCATGAAAGTACATCAATCCATACAGTTTAAGCCCATGATATTTGCGACTAGACTATAATTCACACAAGGATTGTTTTAAAGTCAACAATAAGCCAGTCGACATTTTCCTCAGTTAGAAAATGTTCAATCCCTTTTATAAAACCTAAATTAATCAATAACTCTTAAACATGGTTATTGAAATAGGTTTCCTTTTTTATTTATGAGTATGTGACTCTGGTCTCAGAATTGTACCAGGAGGCAAGAAGACGGAGCTGTATTCTGAGGCGTTGTTGTTCCAGACACTTGTGACTACAGTGACGTAGGAGTGTCGTCCTCAAAGAATAGCGAGAAGTCTTAATCACTGAGCCATGTCTCTAGCTCCTAAAACATGAATTTTTGAGGTTACATTTGCATTTGACCCTTTCCCTTCCTAACACCAACTCTTCCCTGCTTTCCCTAAAATTCACAGCCTCTTTTTCAATTAGTTATCATGGATGTTGTGTGTGTGTGTGTGTGTGTGCGCGTGTGCGTGTGTGCGCGCGCGCGTGTGTGTGTGTGTGTGTGTGTGTGTGTGTGTGTGTGTGTTTCTGAGTGTACCTTGCTCAGTATGTACATTGCTATTTGCTTGGAAGTTCTTATGAACATTTTGAAGAACTTTACAATATGAGTAAAGTGTAGTTTAAATTTCAGTAGACAAAGTATTCTGGTAACTTCTGTTGCCTTTTCTCTTCTCTTCAATTATTTCATTAAATGTAACAGCACATACTGGCCTGAACGTAACAGTAGTCTTCCAACTTTCACCTCCCAGTACTGGGATTGAACCCCTGGAATTTCTAATGAAGTTTTCCAAGTCCATTTTTGACACAAAAGAACATATATATATATATATATATATATATATATATATATATTCCCTTAGGATAGCAAAATTGACTTTAAAATTACATTTGTGTTACATGCATACACATCTGTATGTATAGACATGTTGTCCATATAAGTATCATTTAACTCCCTGACTCATTTTATATACACAAAGATTTTCATTCTCAAAGAAGTACTACATAGTTTTGTTGTTTGTTGTTGTTATTTTAATGTGGGTTGTTGGCTCATTTGGTTTAGAGAGGTTCTTGTTCCTGGGAGATTTGACTCAGCTCTGGGAATGTGAGTAAAGTAATAATAAACCTTGTGCCACCCCTGTTGATAGTAATTGGGTATCTGTAGCCCCTCCCTCCTCCATACCATATATTCTATACTATGTTGACATATCTCTTATTTTTGGCTGGGCTTCAGACATTTTTATAGAGGACTGTGAGGTATCTCTTAGTTGTGTGTTTCTTCTTTCTGTTCAGCAGCCCCCCCACCCTTTACAGTCTGAATTGAAGCAAATTTCTCATCTCGTTCCTTTTTTTTGTATCACAGTGTCTGGTTGTGTACCATCCATTCATTGAATTCTGGCTTTATGCAGTGTCGTTCATTCTTAATTCTGTGTGGGTTTTAATCAAATCCAGAGCAGAAGCCCACTCCACCTCTGAGCCATGACATTTTGAGGGAGCCAAATTGAGGTTTTATGAGAAGCTCTGCTTTTAATTGAATGAAAACTTCAGCAGATGTTTAGCTGGTTAATACTTCCCGTAAATTTTACATGTTGTGTCTTTGCCAACTTTGGAAACTACTTTCAGAGTGAATAACGTTCTTCGGCAGGCTGATGCTGTCCTACTGTCAATGTAAAGAAGATTCCTCCAGGAGCTTGATGCAGGCATTCCCTCGACAACCATCCGATCATCCGAGAACATGGCAAACAGTCTCGGAGACACACACACACACACACACACACACACACACACACACACACACACACACACACACAATAGATGCTCTTGATCCTTCATCTGGCACTGAACACACCAGTGACTTTGGCATTTCAGTCTGGGTTACTCCCTTCTGACTGTGCTGGAAATGTTTTCAATGTCCTGAAAATCACAAGATAAATACTTCGTGTTTTGTGTGTGTGTGTGTGTTTATTTATTTAAAACTCACATTTGAAAGGGTCAGTGTTTTGGTTTGGGGAGGTTCCGTTAAAATGATTTATTATCATGGGCATCTATTCAGTCCTCTCAAAGGTTAGCTGATACCCTGTGGAGTAATCTGCTCCTGCTGTTCCTTCCCTTCTGTGAAGAGGGAGTAACAATCCGTGGGCCATTTACCAAGTCTGTTGTAGAAGACAGTTAATTCTGAATAGTTTCCACAGTGGTACTTAGGTATGTGACTTTGCTTAGAATATGGCAATTTAAGCTTCTATCAATAAACTGATAAACTTGTCAGGCCTAGAAATTCATACAACCCATATTTAATTTAGTAGTGTGCTATGTTCTACTTTATACCCAATACCTATTGTTCAACGTGCATATAATTTACAAAATAAACCTTTTAGAAGGCTTTTTAAAAGCCAAGCCTTGGGAAGCACCACTTATATCTAAAAAGATCTTCCTGTTTAATGATATGGTGTTTAATTGACATGGACAACCGCACTAGGATTCGAGTTGTCAGACCCTTAAAAGTACTCAAATATCTGAATTCTTCCCGGTGTCTTCCACTTCCTCCCTTTCCTCCCTACAAACTGTTGCCCCACCCTGGGTGGACTTTTGAGCAGCAGCAAATTTTCTTTGGCTGTTGAATTTTCCCAGAGCTGAGAAGGCCTGATTTAAATGTGTAAATAACTTTCCTTTTTAAATACAGTATTGTGTCCACCTTGAATTTCATACAATATACTTATTCAGTGTTAGTGCCCCTCGTGCTAATGGTTAATTTAAACCTAACACTTACATTAAAGATAAAAATGCTTTCTGCCTTTCAGTGGAGCCTGTGAGTTTGTTTAGGGATTCTCTGAAATTTCCACTTCATGGCCCTCGGGAGACCTGTCAAATAAATAGCAGATGTAGAGATTACCAGTTACTGTTGCGTGTTTTACAAAACCAGACACTCGGCCAGGGATTCCCCACTGGACTTCTTTCCTATTAGAAAGAAGAAAAGATCTACCAGCCAAAAACAAGAAATTCATGCAGGGAGTATATTCCTTACACCTTTTGAATGTAACTCTGCCAATTTTTATCAGAAAAATTTGGTCAGGATGGGAGGTAAAAGGTCTTCCGAAGGTAGTCCCTGTGAAATAGCTGGCTTGCATTATTATCTTCCCTAATTAGAGCTATAAAGAAAAGAAAGTTTTCGTTTGGCAATAAACTTTGCCGTGTATTCTCAAGGCATTTATTTGTCAGGCATTCCAAGACTCTTCAAGGAAAAGAGGCTAAAGACCACATCTGATTGTCCCTTGGTAACTCAGCTCCTCAGGAAAACATGACAAACAGGAAATAAGGATTCATCCCATTAGAGGAAAGACTGATAGAGGGACTTATTAAAGCCAATTGCGTGTTCATTGGATAGATGAAATGGAAGGTTTCTATAGACTTTCAACAAAACTTGGAGTTTAAAACCTACCTAAGGTGCTTTTCCACTTTAACAAAAGCATTTAAATCTGGGAGTGACATTTCACCTATGATGTCCAAAGGCAAAGCACACACAAAGGTATCTTTGATTTAATGTATTATTCTATTGGTTTTTTTGAGTTCAATAATAAATTGATGTTGCATATGATAAACAAGATCAAATAATACATTTTGGAAAACACAGAATAGATGTGGACAGAATCTCAAGAGGAAGTCTGTTACACTGTGTCATTATTGTGGTAAATACTGGAAAATATAACATGGAAAGAGTGAGAAAGTTTCTACTACTTAATATTAAAAAGTATACACCCAAGACACAGGAATTATATCTAATACCCAAAGACAAAGTGAACAACATCTCCACTGACAGCATTTTATGTTGACTCTAAACAGAGGGATGTAATAAAAAAAAAAAACAATAAAATACATTTACAATTTTTAACATACTAGAAAATTCTGATAACTTGTATTTCAGTATCTAATACCTAATCAATCACTCAACCTGCCATCTTTTGCCGATCTATTCCATGTCATATGCTTTGAAAAGAAATTAGCCTTCTTTAGCACTTTTGCCTCTGTGTATAAAAATACTGAGACTTAACTAGTTTTATTGCAAAAATGGTTATTGCAGTTCATGTGAGCTATCTCTCTAGCTACCCATTATTCTGGATATTAACTTTCAGTTTAAGATACTGGTAATGTTTGGAAGTTAGCAGATTTTTTTAAAGAGGATTTAAATAAGCAAGAAATATGCATATCTTATGTCATCACTCTTGGACGATTGCTTAAATATGTTACTGGAATTGTCTTCTGCTGACGACATGACTTCACATAACCAGGGCTCTGCCTGTTTGAACAGCTTGGTTTTCTTCTGTCGTCTTTATTGTAATGCCTGATTGATGCCTGTTGACCTCAAGGTCCTCATGAAACTGTAATTTAACCTATTTGCCAGCATCTGCAGCTGTGGAAAGTACCAAGTGAACTCACCCGGAAGGATACATAGGAAGGGCAGGATACGTTTGTACCTTGCCTCCTGCTCTCAGAGATAAGTAGACATGCCCTCTGTGCATGGTTTCTCTCTCTGCCTACTGTTACAACCTTTCATCTCTTAAGGCCAATTTTAAGATTTGATAATAATCTCCCCTCTCTTCCCCTGTTGTAAATATGACAGTAGCTTCCTGTTCTGGATTATGTGAGCATTCACCGTTCATCTTCATGGTCTTTCCATAATTTCTATCAAAGCAAATACCTTGGCGTTTAAAATATCTAGAGAGATTTTTATTCCGTGATTTGATCTTGACTCTTACAGTCACAGTTTTGCATACAAAGGCTGTGACTATATAAATCTATATAATGGTCATTTTTGTTCTTGGAGTAGAAAAAAATGAATGAAATATAGAATAGGTAATTGACCTACATCCAGTCAGGAGCATTGTTTGACAATAGGAGGGCTAACCAACTGTGTAAATCCAGTTTGGATTAACCATAGTCAAGCAATATATGATGAGCTCATACCTGTCATCTTCCTTCCATGTGGAATGCATGTAACCTTATTCCCTTTTGTGTGGACCACTGGGGCTCCATGAACTGACAATAGTTTAGCTTATTAGTGTTCTCCCTAAGTAAAATGCATATTAACATCACCTTGTGAGCTTTACTTTGGTCAAGATTCCACAGTCAAGGGTATTTTATTTTTAGAAAAGTATTAGTTTATACATTGCATCTGTAATCTATTTGCCATTAATTCATTAAGTAAGACTATTTGATGATGCCGTGACTATTAATATTATATGGACCTTTATGCCACTCGTATGGCATACACTTACACCTGTTCTAGTTATTGGAAAAATGTATAAGATTTTTTCCTTTACATGAAAGGATATATATATATATATAGGCACAGAGACAAAATTTAGAGCTAAGATGAAAGGATGGACTATCCAGAGACTACCCTATCTGGGGATCCATCCCATCATCAGCCACCAAACCCAGATACTAATGCACATGCCAGCAAGATTCTGCTGAAGGGACCCTGATATAGCGGCCTCTTGTGAGGCTATGCCAGTGCCTGGCAAACACAGAAGTGGATGCTCACAGTCAGCTCTTGAATGGAACACAGGGCCCCCAATGGAGGAGCTAGAGGGGGCTGCAAGTACCCAAGGAGCTGAAGGGGGCTGCAACCCTGTAGGTGGAACAACAATATGAACTAACCAGTACCCCCTGANCTCNTGTCTCTAGCTGCATATGTAGCAGAAGATGGCCTAATCNGCCATCATTGGGAAGAGAGGCCCCTTGGTCTTGCAAACTTTATATGACCCAGCACAGAGGAAGGTCAGGGCCAAGTAGTGGGAGTGGGTGGGTAGGGGAGCAGGGGTAGGGGGAGGGTATAGGGAACTTTCCCGATAGCATTTGAAATGTAATGAAAGAAAATAGCTAATAAAAAAACATAAAAAATTTTCTCTCTACTTTCTCAAATAGGAAACATAAGTTTTTATGTTTACCTTTTTTAAAAAAAAGATTTTTTTCCTTTAAATAAATCAACAGCAATAATAACAAAACAAATACTCCATATCTTAAAAGATAGCAAATATTTATTTTGTTTGCAAATTTTTGATTGGTCACGTGCTCTGGACTCCTATGAAGAAAGCACATATATTCTCAGTATCTCATTCATATGTAGAAGTGTCTACTTCTAGACACCATAAGGCTCTTAGCAACTTGACAACAAAAGCTTCATCCAGTCCATATGATGTTCACCAGCCTTTATCATAGCCCAGATATTCACATGGCAGCTAAGTCTTCCATGAGTAAGTGAATAGAAAGCACCCATTCCATTATGTGTATTAAAGTCACACTGTCAAGTGTCCAATCCCAATTCAGTGCTGGAGAAACAAAATTTGTAGAGCAGACATTGTGATCATCATTATGATATACAGCATAGATGATATACTACCGACCAAGTATTTTATTCAAACAAAGACAAATAATAAACTAAAGAACTGTTTTTGAGGGGTAAAGTATAGGAAAAATGCTTCTAAAGGCAATGCAATATTGGAAGAATTTGGAATTCTTGCCTTAGTTTTTTAAAAAGCATAAATACCACGAGGGGGGGGGAAGAAGGATAAATGAAACAGACATTTGGTGTCCATTAATGAGAAATGAATGAATGGAGAGCCCGTTTCTAATCAGCAATTGGTCTTAGATAAAGGTTGGGCTGTGGTCACAGATTGCTTTTTCAGCTCTTGGTAGGGAACTGGCTTGAACTGAAACATTGGTTCCACCACATCAAGTAAACATATGATAATTACTGTATTTAGAGTGACTCAGAAGATACATATCAGATGGAAGCCACTGGAGAATCCAAGGTGGCTGTCCTGCTTCACTCCTAGATGGACTCAGGAGATGCTGTCGGAATTCAGTATCCTTAGAAACACGTACAGTAAGAAAAATGTCATTAAAGCAAAGCAAGGGCTCATGTCTTTATCTACTTCTGTGTCTCCTATTCATCATGATATATGTTAGGCAAGTGTTCCAAATCTGCAATTTAGCTTATATATAAACTCTAATATGTTTCCTTAGCAACTCCTGAAAGACATCATTTTTATTTTTCAGAAAAGGCAAAATAAATCACATTAACTTAGCACACATCTGCTTCCTTCTGAGAATGTGCACTCTCATGGAGAGAGTCTACTCTGCACTGCGCTCAGGAGCAAGCACACAATCACACTTTCTGCTGGATCTCACCATTAGAATGTTAGCTCTCAAAAAACCCACTGCTTATTTATTTAACATCATTCAAAAGATAATTAAGATTTGATTATCTAATGGTCTTTTCTAATTGTGGGCCGTCCCTGTTTGGGATTTGAGGTGAGCAACATAAAATTTCTAGGAGAAGCAAGCGATTACTTTGTTTTGGAAATATTAGCAGTATTGTTATGGTAGGTTTCGAACTTAGCACCATTTTCAGTAATATTTTTCAGATGCATTTAATGTGTTCAAAGGTTCAGGCTTGGGGCCGGGGAGATAGCTCAGTGGTTAAGAGCACTGACTGCTCTTCCAGAGGATCTGAGTTCAATTCTAAGCAACCACATGGTTGCTCACAACCATCTGTCATGAGATCTGATGCCCTCTTCTGGTGTGTCTGAAGACTGCTACAATGTTCTCATATAAATAAAATAAATCTTAAAAGGAATGTTCAGGCTTTTCTATTTTTTTCTACCTATTCTGGCTCCTTTAAAAGTCAGGGTTATGGCCATTTTCCTCTAACCACCATGAAAGTTACCCACAGAACCTCATTGGTCAGGAGATGTGCATAATTACAAGCTCTCAATGCTTGTAAATAAAAACTAGGAACCTGGACTAGTCAACAAACTGTAACTGTTATTCAACAAAAGTACATTAGAAAATCATGCTTTTGTTGAGTAGAGCTTAGAATTTATTTAGGAAAAAATGTTTTACATTTTAGAGCTAACGTCCTTTGCCTTGGAGATAACTCAGAACATCCAATATAAACAGGTGTAGGATCTTTGGATGATGGGTTAAAAAGAAATCATATGTTGTTGAGAAAGTTCATTTCTATACAAAAAACATAAGGCTACATCGCTTGACAAATGTAACATTGTATATGCAAATGTAACATTAATTGTGCATGCAAATAAAGGTGGTATGGTGTGAGTAAATGTGTGTGTGTTTGTGTGTGCTTGAGTGTATGTGTGTATGCATGTGTGTGTGTGTCTGTGTGTGTGTGCTTGTGTGCTTGTGTGTATGCGTGTGCGTGTGTGTGTGTGTGTGTGTGTGCTTGTGTGTATGTGTGTGCTTGTGTGTATGTGTGTATGCATGTGCGTGTGTGTCAGAGAAGGTAAGGACAGGTTTGATACTTATTTGCTGCTGACTAACTTCCCAAACAATCCTCTTTGATTAGTTAAAATCAGGCTCACAGGGCTAAGTGGGGATCTACAGTGTGACTAACACATGAGGGTTAAAGGCCTGGCTTTGGTGGCATGTCCTATGACATAAGAGCAGCTGCAGCAGTGGGGTTCAAGCTCTCCCTGAGCCTCTTTGCCACTGAACCTGAGGTACAAGAGTCTCCTCATTGGAACCTGAAGTGTGTTCCTTAGTTCAGCCTGGAGTTCCAACTACCTAGTCTTCCAGAAGATGCCAGACCATCTGTCTTCGGATAATTCTATGATTCTGCATTTTCCCTTCATTGAAGGGAGAACACATAGGCCCTTTGTGAGGCCATTTCTTAGAATAAAATTAATTGGTATTATGAAGGTGCCTGAGAGCATCCAGGTTTATGTCTGGTGCTTTTATTAATCCCTGATTTCAACTCCTCTACTTGGGGAATGTTCTGCTTCATTGGTGGCTAATTTATCCAAGCTTGGCAGTTTGGGCGTGCCCAGGCTTTCCTACCCACCTATGTAGAATCTTCTATCCTTACAATAGAAGCCTCATTACTTCTGGGCAGAATGCTAGCTTTGCTCCCACCACTGTCCATTATTGATGAAAGCTATCCTGACCAGCGCCCTCAACCTAAACTCCTGATACCCATGCTTCTCTGTGGGGAGGAGATGAGGAGTCCCCTGTTTTCACTTTGAATGCAGAATCATACTGAGCCTCTGGGAAACCAAACACTGGTTTCAACTGGTTTTTGGTTGTTTTATTCATTTTACTCATTTTCTTTTGTATCAGTGAGCCAGTATTTTGAAGTCTGTTTTGAGTGCATAAAAAAAAAAAAAAAAAAATCACACAACAACGGAGTATGTATGGCGGCATGTGTATGTTCTAGTTTGTGTGCACATGGCAGGTAAAAGCCACACGTTGATACCAATTGTCTTCCTATGTCACTATTGATCTTATAACTTTGTTAAAAGGTACCTTCAATAAATCTAGCTCACTAGCATGGCTACACGGGCTGACCCATGAGCCCCCCAGGATCCCTTTGTCTCTGCTCTTTCTGTCCTGGATTACAGAAATGTACTGTCATGCCTTGCTTTTGCATATGTGTTGACAATGCAAATATAGGTCCTCATGTCTGCAAAGCAAGCATCCTGCACACCAAGCTGTCTCTCCTGAACAACACAGTCAATTATAAAGACATATGAGAGGCCAGTATCTGACTTTCTATCTATCTGAGCATATATTTTTCCTTGGCACATATTAAGTGATACATCAAATATGAACAGAGATCAACTTCAGAATAAAGGCAGTGTGTGAAAATAAAACCTTTTAGGTTTGTTGAGAGTATCTTTAAACCCAAACAAGCCATTTTAGTATTTACATGCACAATGGTTTAAAATATTTTTTTAAAAAAAACAATGGAATGCTTTGAAATAACAATCTGAAAGTGTTCTGTGCCTGTAGAATAGATATTAAAATGTGATTCATAGATACCACGTTCCATTGATTATAGTAGCGATGCTTCAAGTGGCGTGATGGACTTTGCTTTTGCAGTTGTTTCCCATTACAGTTAATCCTCCCTGCGAGATAGGCAAGGGGAGATAAGCATGTGATTCCAACATTTGTGAGAAGGAAAAGCCAACCCTTGTAGTAAGTGGTGGGGCTGGGAGAGGAGCTGAGTGCTCCTGGCTTCAGGCTCCAATCTTTCCACATCTGAAAACCTTCAGCAATTGAACTTTATTGTGGTGGGGGAGGGGGCAGTGGGTAGACTGAGTGGGAGAGGTTAAGGGAGTGGGGAAATGCACATCCGTTTAGGTCAGTTTCCCTGTCTCGGGAGAATATTTAAAGCTTGTATTTTCCATTTATGTTAAAATGTTTTAGTCTGTATTGCACGTAGTTCTTGATAAGTTGCTTTGCTCACTGAGAATATTTAAAGCTTGTATTTTCCATTTATGTTAAAATGTTTTAGCCTGTATTGCACGTAGTTCTTGATAAGTTGCTTTGCTCACTGGAAAAGAAAGTTCATAAAGCAAGATCGTTTTCAAAATAATTTGGGGACTTGAAACTATATGTGTCTAAACGCAGTATGACATTTGATGACGATGAGCCTGTCAACTTTGTGTTTGCTTTTCATTTTTATTTTCCACTTCATGAAGTCGTTTTATTATCTCTTCATGATAATTTGTTAGGGGTTCATATGATTTCCTCAGCAATCTGGCAATTGCGGTCCATTTAAAATGAAAGGATTTTAAGATGAAATTTGGAGACTTTTAAGATGGCCATTAATATGACGACTTTGAAGTCTTGGTGCTCTGTTGTGGTCCTGTGGTTCTCTCATTGTGTGAGTTTAGTTGTTTTGCCTTTGCAGGGTGACAAAGTCCTCAGCCACATCTACTGGTATGTGTCTTACTGGCATGTTCACCTAGTGCCACCTAGTGGTTGGATGCAGCTATAGCATGTAGCGAAGAGAATAGGGTAGCTGATACATTGTTTGACTTCAAAAAAATATTGTCAAGGTGACCTTAAAAGAGACAGAGGCCAGCAGTCACCATATGTAATGTTTATATGTACATATACATGTGTACATAGGTATGTATGTATGTGTATATATACATATGCATAGTTGTGTGTGTTGTGTGTATATGCATAAATTTGTATATATGTATATATAGTGTATATATCTTTGTGTATGTATATACATATATACATATGTACATGTATATGCATATACATATACACATACATATATATGTAAAATATACATATTTTACACATATGCATGTACATATATATATATATATACATAGATATGTATAGATATATATCTATCTATATGGCTAAACACACATACATAGATTATGTAAAACCTTCCAAATAATTTTGGGGTTCTGTTTGGTTGTTGTTTGTATAGAACTCATGGAGCAAGAAATAATTGAACATTTCAAGAAAGTCTGTGCCTTAATGTCTCTTTTACCCTGAAATGCTCACTGTTACTTGCAGTCAGGACAGGAATGGATGGGGCTGCTGAGTTCTGAGTTCTGATACGTTTGCTGTGGTTTATAACACAATAGGCAGGACATTCTCTCTCAACTTCTAACTTCGGTGGTTCAAGACGAAGCGAATGAAAAGTATGATTCTCTCGCATGCCAGTTGATAATAAACAAATTAAGAACTTAAGGAAGAAAAGAAGATCTAGAGAGAAAAGGAAAGGATATTATTTCTCTCTTGAGACAATCTAACAATTTTATCACTAATAATGTGAAGGATTTAAAACACAGGAATGAATGGTTTGCAAAGAGCATCCCCATTCATCCTGTCATGGGCTTGTGTTTTCTTGGACATACAAGAAGTAAGGTATGTTATTGTGTAGTCTATGAATACAGAATAATGTGCCTTCTGTATTGAGAGGTGCTTAACTCTTACAGTCTAATTGCTTTTAATTTGGGAAGCGTATTTGTCCATGCAAGTATTTATAAACAGGAGCCCACTGTAGAACCCAGTGGAAGCCTCATGATTGTTTTCTGGCCCCACCATCCAGAACCCGTGAGACAGCAGGTCCAGACAATGTACATCCGTAAAAGTTCATGCATGGAAGCTGGAAAGATGGCTCAGCTGATAAGAGCACTGGCTACTCTTCCAGAGGACCCAGGTTCAATTCCCAGCAGCCATAAGGTGGCATACTACTGTCTGTAACTCCAGTTCCAAAGGATCTGATACCCTCACACAGACACACATGCAGGAAAAACATCAATGCACATGAAAATAAATAAATAAATTCTTAAAAGTTCATACATGACTCAGGTGATGGTCTAGGGTCTAAAAGTGACAAACACTGGCCCGGGCTAAAGAGTTCTGTCAATCAATTTATCACCAATTATTAGAGTGAGGGATTACATACTCAAACCAGAGGCCAAAAATTCTCTATCAGCCACCTTTACCCTTTTGAAACTTTGTGTTTCATCCAGAAGAACTGCTTTTCCTTCTTTTGTTTATTTATTCTGTAATCTTTTTGTACAGTCCATACATTATTCCCCTCCCAGTCCACCCTCTGACTGTTCCACACCCTATACCTCCTCTCCTAGTCTCCAAGAGGATGTTCTCACCCCCCCCAACCCCCATCCCACCAGACCTTTCCACTCCCTGGAGCCTCCAGTCTCTTGAGGGTTAGGTGCATCTTCTCTGACCGAGTCCAGACCCTGCAGTCCTCTACTGTATGTGTGTTGGGGGCCTCATATCAGCTGGTGTATACTGCCTGGTTGGTACCTCAGTGTTGAAGACATCAGCAGCTGAGACTGCTGGTCTTCCTACAGGGTTGCCTTTCTCCTCAGCTTCTTCCAGCTTTTCCCTAATTCCACCACAGGGGTCACCAGTGTCTGTCCATTTGTTGGGTGCAAATATCTGCATCTGACTCTTTCAGCTGCTTGTTGGGCCTTTTGGAGGGCAGTCCTGATAGGCCCCTGTTTGTAAGCACACCACAACATCAGTAATAGTGTCAGGCCACAAGAACTTCTTACACATATTTTCTAACATGTCATGTATTCTGTAGAGCGTTTTTTATTTAACCAACTTCACCTTTAATTTAGCTCTGTTATTAAATCCATTTATGAGCCAAGAACCAAAACAAGATTTATTTTTTTTATTTATTTTTTAATTTTAATTTTTTTCTATCCTTTTTTCCCACCTTGCATTCCAACCTCACTTCCCCCTACCCTCTGCTCCCCTCCTCTCTATCTTCCCCCGACTTCTCTCCCCCAGATCCACTCTGGTTATGTTTCCCTTCAAACATGAAGACAGGTGTCCCGCGCCAACCGTCTCGCCAGCAAGAACGACGCGGCACACAAACAGGATCCTTCTGTAGCAAAGCTTTTATACTCTTGAGAGGGAGAGCACAAGCTTCCAAAAAACGGAGACCCTGAGCAACAAAACTGCCTCCCTTATATAGGAGCTCTACTCCGCCTCGGACGTGGTGCTCATGGATTGGCACAGGTCGAATCATNCGATGTGATGTCAGAGGCNAGCACTCNGGCCCTTAGGGTGTGGCCTGGCTTACGCATGCACAACATAGTATCACTCCCAGCAACGGCTGTAACGGCTATGTGAGGCCGGCTATGTGAGGCGGCGCTCCACAGACAGGCCTTTTAGGAATATCAACAGAAGATGAACAACAAGTTACAATAAATTTAGGTACAAACCCTTATATCAAGACTGGACAGGGCAACCGAGAAAGAAGAAAAGGGTCCAGTGTGCAGGCATAGGAGTCAGAGACAGTACCCACTCCCAGTGTTCAGGATCCCAAGAACACCAAGCTACATAACTGTGATATGTATGAAGAGGAGCTATCTTAGGCTGTAAAAGAAGTATGGCTGTTGCTTCAGTCTCTGCCAGCCCCTATGAGCCTTGCTTAGTTGATTCTATGGGTCTTGTTCTTGTAATGTCCTCCACACCACTGTCTCCTACAATCCTTCCTCCTCCTCCTCCTCTTCTTCTGGGTTTCCCTTCCCCCAACAGCCTCCCCTCCAGTATTTCCCTGTAAATCTCTGTGTCTAGCCCCATCCATTGCTGTATGGTGCCTCTCTGATGACAATTGGACTAGTCACCAGCCTGTGAGTGTAGCAGAATATCGTTAGGAATCACAGAAAAAAAAGATTTTAAAAACTCAAGTTTTTTTTCTTCGATTTGTTTCCCTACAAACAAAATGGAATCCAAAAGTGAAGCATTTATAGATTGCCCTTGCCTTGTTAAACTTTGCAAACCAGTAGTGTGGATTATTCTCTGTGTTCTCTGTCAGTGCCAGACGTGATAACAGTCAAAGAACCTTTTCCCTATATTTTGAGATGGCTGTCTCACATAGTGGGAACAGCTGCAGGAGATGAGAGTTCAGGGCAGATCCTTAGTGATATATCCTTTTGTGTGCACCTAGAGCACAAACCATGGGCCAGAAGACCCTTCCCCCTGTTTTTTCTGTACAGTGATTAACCAACAACAACTTGGGGAAAGGTATATCTTGCCTTAGGGCTCTTTTATCTATAAGGGAAGTGTGACTCTCTCAGGGAACTTCCTCCTAGGGTTGAATGAGTTACACTGTGTGAGGTACTGAGGGAAGTACCTCATTCATAACTCAGGGCAAGGAAAAAGGCTATGCAGATGCAGCCCTGCTGGGTTCCTGGTAGCAGCAGGAGTGCAAGGGGGAGAGAAGGAAGCATTAAACTGAGTTGCTACTAGCATCCGACTCCGTTACTAAAAATAATTAAATATATGGCCACTGTAGGAGTTAAGATCATCACTCTGAGTAGGCAATGCTTTGTTATGTATCTGAATTTTACATTTAGGCTAAGGAGTGGAGCACATACCTCCAGATGAGTGTAAGAAAATCCTAAAAAGAACTTGTGTGAAGTGAGCTAGGGAGAGGTCCTTGCTAAGATACTGTAGGCAAGCAGTGGGGGGCGGGAACCTGGGCAGCCACAGCTGCACAGACATCTACAAGGTTCCTCCTCTCTGTCCCTCCTCAAGGACAAACTATGGACATCAGCATTTATGCTGCAGCCACAAAGGCAAACACAGCACTTCCCCGTAAATGCTGGCCAATTTCATCCGGTTGTGGATGGTACCGTTTATGTCTAGCCTGTTATTTTCTCTGTAAGAAAACTACACACACACACACACACACACACACACACATCAGACTGGACTATAGTTAGTACATAAACCCCCACCCCCTTCTCTTTGTATCAGTTTACATATATGGCTATTTGTGTTCATCTAAAAATTTCTAGTGTCCAGGATGAAAACAGACTTCATGAGATTCCAAAGTGACAAATCATGGTGTGAATTTAAAAATGGTAGATGCTGTCGTGAGTGGAAATGTATACCTAGTCTGTGCTCCATAACATCTAAAACTCGAGCTAAATATGTGTTTGACGTCTTTCTGTCACGAAAACTTAGGGCGTGAGAGTCTCAGCTGCTGCTGATTTATTTGTTTAATCTCAATTTACGATGAAAGTCTCTACAGTAGGCTGCCAAGGTGTAACTTTTAAGGGAGGTGGTCACTCTAAAAAGTCTGAAGACCAGTATGGGGATAACAGAAATTGATATTTATAAGTATGAATGGCGTTATTTACTTTATTTAAAATTGGTACATTAAATTATACATGTAATGAAATAAACAATACTTGGGGCATATGACAGAGTTATATTAATAGGCAGCCAAATAATATATTTTTAAAACATTAAAGTAAGTCAGTGTATGTTTTGGATTCTTTTTGATTTCCTGTGACTCATGCTGGCCTTGAACTCTGGAAGAAGTAGCCCAGGCTTGCTCTGAATTTCTGGCCCCCTTTTCTTCCCTCTCATATTACCAGAATTATAGATGTTCACTTGCCGCCTTGGCTCTGCTGGAATCTCTGCAGGATTTGTTTGTCTGTTTGGTGTGGAGCATTACTAGGAATTGACCCTATATTCTCATGCATCCTAGGCAAACGTTCTACTATTGCGATATATCCCAGGCCATTCTACCTCATTAAATTCTAAGGGTGGGGACACTTGTTGCTTTGTCTTAGCCTGTTATGAACAGCTATAGGTGAACATCTCTGGACTCCATGTTGATAACTATGAACTTTAAAGCCGTCTCCATTCAGTGTATGATAATTGGTTAATGACAAACTTTCTAGCTTAGGTTTCAAATATGGAATTCTCCACTGACCAACTCTGTCCGACCTCCATGCCCTGCTGACTGTTGACTGAACACGCCTCTTCTGTATCTCTAACCTTGTTTAAGGGCCATACCCTCTCTTACTCAGAATTGTTCAATATGTTTATTTTCAAACGAGTAACTTAAATCACTATAAGATAATACGTGTGAAATAGCTTTTCAAGTCAAGTAGCTGGGGCTAGAGAAAAATGACTGATCTTCCAGAGGGTGTGGGCCCCATTCCCAGAACCCACACGGATACCTATGCATATCCTAACTCCAGTCCCAAAGCATCTTCTGGCCTCTACAGGTATTTCACACACATGGTACACACACAGATAGGGAGATAAAGCACCCGTTCAATGAAATAAAATAAAATCTCAAAAAAAAAAAAAAATCTCTTCGAGTTGAATTAAGTGCAAGCCACTCTCTGGCCTTCACTCCTTCTTTCCACAACAGAGGAAACCAATTTGCACATTTAACAGTTTTCTTTAACATTTATTTCAGTGTCTCCCACTGATATGCTATAATATTAATGCACCAATTATAGAGGTTATCTGTTGAATTTGTGAAAACACAAGATTTAGTTCTTTTCTCCCCATCTGCTTTGTTCTACCCCCAATATGCTTACATTATAATTTTCAGCTAAATCCATATATTTAAATTATTTCCATGTAAATGTACTTTACTGCCAAGCCACATACAATATACCATGATTACAGTCCTTTTTAAAAGGAAAGATTTTTATCCTTTTTTATCCTACAACTAATAATCATTGCATACTTTTTTATTTAGATTTCTAAAAACCCATATCCATGTTTTTCTATGGTTTCCAGCAGCTCTGTAAAGTCCATCCCAGTGAAATTTTCTCTTTCTGAACTGTCAGAATTTATATTACTTGCAGTACTACCCTGCTGTCAGCAATTCTAAATTCGTCTCTCCATGCTCCGTCTAAAGGTTTGCTCTCTAAGTTCTATCTTGCAGGTAGGAGAGATGTGGACTGGCCCTGTTCCTGAAAGTGTCCTTCGTCAGCCTCTTGCATTGGGCCCCTGCTTATTTAGTTTTCTTACTTTATCCATGCATTCCAAAGAAGATGTGTGTGAGAAGTTATTTTTTTCATAGCACATCATATGATAAGTCATTATTTTTCTATCCTTCTTGTCTGGAAGCTTACAGTGTATTTCACGTTTCAAACCTCCTTCCTCCAGATCCTGTATTAATTTATTATCATTATTACTATTATCATTATTATTATTATCATTAATCTTTACATTTCAAATGATATCCCCCTTCTAGGTTCTCCCTCCACAAACACTCCCATCCCATTACTGAACCCTTTTGCTTCTATGAGGCTCCTCCCCCACCCACTCACCCACTCCGGCCCCACCTATGCTGGGGCATGAAGCCTCTACAGGACCAAGGGCCTCCCCTCCCACTGATGCTAGATAACGCATTCTCTGCTACATATGTAGAGTTCCAGGTATACTCTTTGGTTGGTGGGTTAGTCCCTGGGAACTCTGGGGGACTCTTAGTTGATATTATTCTTCCACTGGGATTGCAATCCCCTTCAGCTTCTTCAGTCCTTCCTCTAACTCTTCAATTGAGGTTTCCTGAGCTCAAGTCCTATGGTTGGCTGTGAGTATCTGCATCTGTATTAGTCAGGTGCTGGCAGAGGCTCTCAGGGAACACCCATACCAGGCTCCTGTTAACAAACACTTCTTGGCATCAGCTAAAGTGTCTGGGTTTGGTGTCTGCAGATGGGATGGATCCCTAGGTGGGGCGGTCTCCGAATGGCCTTTCCTTCAGTCTCTGCTCCATGTTTTGTCCCTGTCTTTCCTTTAGACAGGAACAATTCTGAGTTAAAAATTTTGAGATGGGTGGGTGTCCCCATTCCTAAACTGGGTGCTGTGCCTATCCCCTGGATATAGTCTCTACAGTTTCTATCTCCCCTTTGTTGGGTATTTAGGCTAACATCATTCTTGTTGGATCCTCCTCTGTAACTTCTCATTCTGGGAGAGCTGTTGAGACAGTGATGTCATTACCTTCTGTTTTTCTTATTTGTAGCCATTTCCCCTGGTTATTGGTGTATGTATATCTGTGTGTCTATATATACATATACATACACTTAAATTAATGACCCTGTCCTGTACTATGATGCTACATAATGTTTTGCTTTGCTCAATTTCTGCATTTTAATCCATTTCCTCTATACTTTCAATTTAACCTTTTAGTCTTTTACCTTAATTAGTCCTAATACTTTACATTTCAAAACATCTTATCCCATTTTTTTTCAAATATGTTTATGGTGTATAAACATGATGTGTTTTCTTCTGAAGAATATACTGTCTCTTTCCTAGTGTAGAATATTAGTTATAATTTCCTTGTCTTTAGTCCTGATTTTAGCCATTTTACTTGGAATCTTTTTGTATCTGAGTAGGTTAACATTAGTATTTTACCTAAAAATCATAGCATTAAATGTTTGGTAACCTTATATTCTATTTTTTTAAATCTATTTTTATTTTGTCTTTTATTAAAAACACACTTTACATATGACATAATCTGATTAGTTTCCATTTCCTCTACTCCCCCACTCCCTCCTTACCTCACCGCTTTCCAAGTACACATCCTTTCTCTCTCTTATCAGAAGACAAGCAGGCATCTAAGGGAGAGTCATAGAAGAAGAGAAGATGAATCTTCATACAGCCACCTTCCTTTTATGCCCTTTTTCTCTACGTCTGGTACTTTCTTAATTTTTAACATTCACTCCTGACTTTTCCATGTACTCTTCCCCATGGTCTATCCAAATCAAACCTCCATGATCTATGAATTTGCTGCATCGCCACAGTTCTCTGCCCCTTTGTAGGTGGTCGTTATCTTTGTATCCCTCAGAATGGTCTTTCTCCTTCTTCCTGTCAAAGCTTTCCCTTGTGTGTGGCACTCCTCAATTCTATGTCATTGTCTGTAGGCCTAATCAATATATTTTTGTTGTCATTTCTTGCTCTTTTTCTTTAAAATAATTCATTCTTAAATATGTGAGAAATTTGTCTCACAATGTAACACTTTTAAGTTAATTGAGATACATTATGTGATTTTTCTTTTTAAGTAGGAAAATAATTTGCTCTGATTTTTAGCATTATAACTGGTTGTCTGTCATAATATAAGGGACACTTCAATACCTGTCACCCTGGAATTCAAACATTATTTCTGGAATATTACAGGAGCTGGGTTAAGGAGGGCTAAGACATTGAAACAGGACCAGGATGGTACTGATGAAGACACAGGGTGAAGAGGAATGAAGCAAACAGATTTTGGAAGATTGGCTCAGAGACAGGATTTAATAAATGCAGAAACAATTGAAAGAAATTCATCAGACTACATCTTGGCTTACACATTTACTTGCCTTCATAGGCCATCTCTAATTAATTTTTAGAAGTTATTGGTTAACATACATTCATTGTAAGAGAAAAACTTCATCATGGAGCACCATGCGAGCTATGCTGAACTGATTAGCAGTAAGCTTATTATGCATATCTTGTGAAGATGTCTATTTTACCAAAAGCCTTCAAACTGATTACTTTTAGAGACTTTATTTCATTCACATTTTGGAGGCTTAGCTATGGAACAAGCTCTGGTGAACCTTCCTATGGCTGTATCACCTATGGTAGATAGATAGCAATATCTTTCTGATACATGTGAGAAGAGGGAAACTACGAGACTAGGTAAGGGTCAGGTTTGTCTTTTATGGCAACCACGTCGTTAGTACTAACTCAGAAAGCCCAGGGGAACCATGCTAATCCCTTTCTGTGGCATGCCTCCAGGGCCCTGAATATGTCAGTCCACTAGGCTCCATCTTTTAAATAACCCCATGTCTACATAGCCACAAATAGGATCAGGGATCAACAAGAGCCATTCAGGGAGAAGTTACATCAAAACCATAGCCTTCTGCAAATATCACGGAACTGAAATCCATCATCCCTTGGACCCATTAGTCTTTAGCCAACTTAAAATGAATGCAAAAGTACCTGGTCTCATACTATAAAAACCAAAGTGATTTTCCAACTTTCTTTGTCAGTTCTTAAGATTCATTTCTCCCCATAAAATGAAACTCGACAAAATTATAAATAAAAATTAAATTGAATATATAGTCGGATCATAATGGTAAAAGAGTGCAAAGATGATAAAAGCCAGAAAGAGTGATATCTGGAGCAAAAGGCCTTTATGGTCAAGGCCTACACAAGGTGAAACTATCCCAAATCCCCTCATAGATGGGGAAGGGGTCATGAATAACCACCCCTGGTGGGGAACTACTGACAATAAGTGGATGCTGGTGAAAGGAGAGCCAGGTTGATTCGTGGATGCTGATGTTGAGGTGCCACTCATGCTCCAGCAGATGGTCTTATAGCTATTCATTATGTAACACAATATCAACTCAGTGGGTTTTACATCACACATGAAGTGGGTAGGGAAAAGTGATGGGAGATAGAAGACTGGGAAGGGAAGGGCTGGTGGGTAGGTTTGATCAGAACTCATAATATGCATGCTTTATTAAGTAAGCAAATAGAATATATAATTTCTCTCATGACTGAGGTTTTGCACCATATGCAACAACATATTTCTCTTCATTAAAAGGGATTTAGTCACTTCTGATTTAAAAATCCAATTCTCAGGGGAAAGGTTCTCTCAACTCCAGATTCTTCCCTTTTGCTGTATAGCTTTTCCCTCTGAGGCTACCTGTTTGGTCAATGTACAAAATTGTTGCTTATCGTGACAGTAGGACTGTTGAGTTGAACACTTTGCCTTCCCTTCTCAGAGCCAAGAGCTTCTGTGACGATCAGTTCTAGGGGTCAACTGTTCAATTCTTCTCTGATGTTTCCCTCTGTGATGGTTTGTATTTGTTTGACCAAGGAAGTGGCACTATTAGTAGGTGTGGCCTTGTGGCCTAGCTGTGTCACTGTGGGCATAGGCTTTAATACCCTAGTTCTAGCTGCCTGGAAGCCAGTATTCTGCTAGCAGCCTTCAGATGAAGATGTAGAACTCTCAGCTCCTCTAGCATGACCATGCCTGTCTGGAAGCTGCCATGCTCCTACCCTGATGATAATGGACTGAATCTCTGAACCTGTAAGCCAGCCCCAATTAAACATTGTCCTGATATGAGTTGCCTTGGTCAGGTGTCTGTTCACAGCAGTAAAACCCTAAGGAACCTCCTAATGTTTAATTCCAAGCAAGGCTTACCTCATCTGTCAGGCTCCCTTACAATGCTGTTTATGATCTCAGTGAGTTTATTCATTTGTTGTTTTTCTCAGATTTGGAAGCTTAGTTATTTTGTAACCAAAATTCCAGGTTTTCCCAAAGGAAATAGTTAGAATAGCTATTTTAAGGACAAGGGTAAAACCTTCTTTGCAAAGAATATTGTATATCACTGTAGAAATATAAAAGGGCATTATAGAAAATAGTAAGAAGGCCCCTCACAACAGCAAAAGTAAAATTATTCAGGATTCAGCAAGTCCACCAGTGGAAATGTTGCTCATGCCAGACTTCCTATCAGAGTGCCAAAGTTATGTCTGCATGGCATGCTTACAGCCTCCCCATTCACAATGGTCAAGTCATGAATTTAACTGAAAAGTTTATGAACAAATATGTGTTGTGTATACACACACACACACACACATATACACACACACATATACACATAAGCATTATATTTACAGTTAATATCAGCGCACAGTAATATGGAAAATTGTGTGGAAAGTATATTTTAAATGTCATTACTAAAAAATTATACACGTTCAAGCTGGTAGACATTGAAACTAGCAATGCTAATTTCCCATTGCATTCATAGATCTTAACACCCTTTAGTACCCAATATCTATTCTAATTATTTATTTTTTATTTTATTTTTATTCTTTAAACTTTTTTTTTTTTTTTACATTCCAGACTTTATCCCCCTCCCTGTCCACCCTTTGACTGTTCCACATCCAATACTTCCTCCTCCCCCCATTTCCAAGAGGATGTCCCATCCCCACCACCACTCTACCAGACCTCCCAACTCCCTGGGGTCCCAAGTCTCTTGAGGGTAAGGTGCATCTTCTCTGACTGAGTCTAGACCTGGCAGTCTTCTGCTGTATATGTGTTGGGGGCCTCATATCAACTGGTTTATTCTGCCTGGTTGGTGGCTCAGTGTCTGAGAGATCCCAGGGTTTCAGGTTAGTAGAGACTGCTGGTCTTCCTATGGGGTCGCCTTCCCCCCCTGCTTCTTCCAGATTTTCCCTAATTTAACCATAGGGGTCACCAACTTCTCTCCATTGGTGGGGTATAAATATCTGCATCTGACTTTTTCAGCTGGTTACTGGGCCTTTGGAGGGCAGTCCTGATAGGCCCCTGTTTGTTAGCACACCATAGCAAGAGTAATAGTGTCAGACCTTGGGACCTCCCCTTGAGCTGGATCCCATGTTGGGTCTGTCAATGGACTTTCTTTTCCTCAGTCTATTCTCCATTTTTGTCCCTGCAGTTTTTTCAGACAGGAGCAATTATCAGTCAGAGTTTTTGACTGTGGGATGGCCTGTATTCCTGCTGGAAGTGGACTCTACAAGTTCTCTCTCCCCATTGTAGAGCATTTCATCTAAGGCACCTCCCTTTGAATCCTGAAAGTGTTTCACCTCCCAGGTCTCTGGTACATTCTAAAGGGTCCTCCCACCTCCTATCTCCCAAGGTTGCCTGTTTCCATTCTTTCTGCTGGCCCTCAGGACTTCAGTCCTGTTTACCCCACCCAATACCTGATCATGTTCCCCTCTTCCTCTTCCTGTCCCCTGTCCTACCCCAGTCCCTCTCTCACTCCTCCCTTCTATGATTGCTTTCTTCTCCCTCCCAAGTGGAACTGAGGAATCCTTACTTGGGCCCTTCAGCTTGTTGACCTTTTTTTGTTTGGTGAACTATATCTTAGTATATTCTGTACTTTTTTTTTTTGGCTAATATAAACTTATTAGTGAATGCATACCAAGCATTTCCTTTTGGGTCTGGGTTACCTCACTCAGGATGATATTTTCTAGCTCTATCCTTTTGCCTGCAAAATGCATGAGGTGTTCATTCTTAATAGCTGAGTAGTATTCCATTGTGTAAATGAGACACATTTTCTGTATCCGTTCTTCTCTTGGGGGATATCTGGGTTGTTTCCAGCTTCTGGCTATCACAAACAAGGCTGCTATGGACATAGTGGTACACATGCCCCTGTGGCATGGTGGGGCATCTTTTGGGTCTATTCCCAAGAGGGGTATAGCTAGGTTGTCAGGTATATCTATTTCCAATTTTCTGAGGAACCTCCAGATTGATTTCCAAAGTAGATGTACCACTTTGTAATCCCACCAGCAATGGAGGAGTGTTCCTATTTCTCCACATCCTCACCAACATGTGTTGTCACCTGAGGTTTTGATCTTAGTCATTCTGATTGGTATAAGGTAGAATCTCAGAGTTGTTTTGATTTGCATTTCCCTGATCACTGAGGACTTTGAACATTTCTTTAAGTGCTTCTCATCCATTTGAGAGTCCTCTGTTGTGAATTCTGATTAGTTCTCTACCTCAGTTTTTGATTGGGTTGTTTGGTTTCTTGGTGGTTAGCTTCTTGAGTTCTTTATATGTTTTAGATATTAGCTCTCTATCAGAAAGGGACTTAGTGAAGATTTTTTTCCCAATCTGTGGATTTCCTTAATTATTTCATTTCATTGCAATTAGATGGATAACTTAGGTTTAAGGAGTTGACAGTAATAATGGTTCCTTTAAAATTATTACAATTCTTATTATAATTAATATATATATATATATATATATATATATATCCATATTAAAACAGTGAACTACTTCTAATATAGTTAACATATGATAAGTATATTAAGTAAAAGTACATGCCTGAGTTCATTCAATCTTCACAGTGATTTTATTCAGGGATAATAGTAATGCCTTCTTTAAGAATGAGAATCCCTGGTACTGAGAAAACAAATATTCAGTCAGTGGACATCACATGGATTGGAAGTGGCAGAACCTAAACTTAGTGCTGTAGAATGTCACCCAGATAATACATGTTGTATAATAGACCCTAAAATTCATTTTGATACATTATACTTTTGACTTTATCATTTTAATTACTATCAATGAATTTATATCTATACATATATATATATAAACATATGCATAAACACACACTAATATATATATATATATATATATATATATATATATAATTAGAACTTCATATATATTCTTTTTGGTTTGGGATAAATTTAGTCTTATTATATTTTCTTTATTTTCTAAAGTATAATTCATAGATAATTATATAAAATTTATTAATCAAAATACTTGAAGAATATTGGCTTTGGAAGTAGGAATCTCTATATTTGATGCCTGAAGCTTGACAATTGAAATATTCAGTGAGTTCATAGAGAAGTTGCCAAATATTGAATTTATATCCATTTTATATTATTCACAATTATACCAACTTCTTCCCTCAGAACCTACAATTAATTCATAGACTAATCCTGGAAAACATAGCACACTTTGTAACTCAATCATAGCTGGAGCTATGAAGTTAAATACAATGACTGCCTTGTGTGTTGATGAACCAGAGGAAGGTTTGCAGGCCAAGCCCAGCATCGGGACATAATTTATCATCCCTTTGCATCAGTTCAAATAACAGAACTTAACGAAAGTTGACAGCGTTGTTTGCATTCTCTTTCATCAGAGCATAACAGAGTGCGCTGGTGAGCTTGTGATTTCTTACCACATCTATTCATGTCCACGGTCTCCCTGAAGACACGCCCCATTTTCCCACTGTTTTCTTCCACTCATGTAGTTTTGATTTAAGAATTTTAAGGAAAAAAAAATATGGGTATGCTGGTATATGCATGAGAATCCCAGAGCTTGAGAAACAGAGGCAGGAGGATGGCTGTATTTTCAAAGCCATCCTGGGCAACAAAGTAAATTTGATCTTAGCCTGAGATATATAACGAGATCTTATATTACGAGGCAAATAAATAAATAGTCTAGGTAAATGAGCTTGCAACAGGTAATTATATTTTGCATCTTCATTGTTTTATGTTTTGCCAGCTGTATTATATAGCCTTCCTTGGGGATGTAGGATTTCACCCTCTCTTGTGATTTTTCTTGTAATCTATCATTTCTTTTACCTTTTAGGAAATATTCATGTTCATGAAAAATAATGACTTGCCAAAAGTTTTTGCATGTGATTTTTGGGCAGAAACGTGGCTTCATTTTATTGTGTTAGCTACTGATTTTGCTGACTACAATAAAAGTCAGGCCTCTGGTCTAAACAAACTTTCACACAAAGGCCTCAAGTTTGCAATCCCCTTGAGAAAAGACTGGGCAAGCCAGAAGGGTCCACCCGTTTGTTCGCTCTGAGGCCTTCGAACCAGTGCTAGAAGTCAGCAGTGTAGCTTCCGTGTGTCTCCTGAATGGTGTGCATCCACATTCACACTCTTTTGATATGCACCTGGAGAAAACAATCAAAATGTAGCATCGCTACATATCTACTTCATTCAGTTTGCTATCTACTATGAGGATTTCCCCTGTAATCTGCTATCCTCCTAAAATGAAAACCCAGGCATTGTGGACGGTGACACAGGTGACCTCTCCTAGAGTCACCGAGGAGAACGTGACCACTCTGATTCAGTAGTGTCTCTTAGTAGAGGAAGCAGAGAAACCAGAAATCCCAGCTAATTAGAAGATAAGAATCTGGCAGATGGAGGGAGCCAGAAGGAAGTGGTGTAGTTTCTCAGCCTCTGCCCCAGTTACTCCAATTGCTTCATCTCTGTGAAGCAATTTTCCTTAACAAGTATTTCTTCATATGCTAGCAGAGCAAAATACAACAGTGCTGTGCGTGGTCTCAGGGACATCTTCTTCAGGAGTGACTTTAGATCTTGTTCTTTACAGAGGGACCGGTTTGTTAGTCTTGGCACAGTTCCCAATGCAGGGATTACTGTTCACCATTGTTTACAGGTTATGAAGTTTAGGTGACATTCCTAAGTTTTCAGTGGTCATAAACTCTTCTGGGCCTCAGACTAGATTTGTCTAACTCCAGAAACCCAGTCTCCTCCTCTCTGTGGGTCCTTTAAAGTCAGATGATGGCCCTGTGGCCTCTGCCTGTGGAGGGACTGGTAGGATTCAAGTCTAACTCAAACTCCACTAGCAAGGCGAACTTGGAATTCAGTCATGCAAATAAAGTACTGATAAAAGAAGGGAACTTAATGCTCTACATTTATGCCTTTACAAAAAGGAAAAGGAAAATTTCCAGTCCTATAAAGAAAATAAAACCTTAAGATTCACTGGATAAGTGAGTATTAGGGAATCACCAAATAAGATCATTTAGAAATTGTTTATGTTGTGATTTAGAGGGAGCCATGAGTCATTTTCTTATATGCAAACGTCAGCAAAATAAAGATTATAGATACGAAAATTTAAGTGGCACTTTACCAACATAGTCTTTCTTATGTGCCAATATACGTTCAGGTTTTCACATGGTGAGAAAAATAGTATCACTAGATATGCCTTAGAGATTCCTTGATATCTTCTGAAAATCTATCTTCTATGTTTTAATATTTGGAACTTTTCTATCCAGTAAATACTCTGAAAAATTGATCAGTCTGTCTTAGGTGTTTAGCCATATAAAGTATCATCATAATAATATTCAAAGGTATCTGTGTGCATGTATATGTGTGTGTGTGCGCGCGCGTGCGCACGTGCGTGCATGTACATATGCATCATTTTAAATACAGTCAAATCATAATAAGAAATACTAATTATCCTTTATGGGAGGAGCTATACTTTTGTACAAAACATTATCAAGCATGTACGTTATACATATAACCATGAACATGTGTGTATATGTGTCTGTGTGTGTGAAATGATTTTTAGAATTGCTGTTATATGAAAAAGCTGAAATTATAGAATGCAGTTTCAAATTTGAACCTAGTTTAATATATGTCTATGTACATGTATGTCTGTATATGTCTCTCTCTGTCTGCATGTATATATGTATGTATGTTTGTGTAACTGTTTGTGTTTCTGTCTTTATGTGTGAGTATGTATATGGCTGTTTCTGTCTCTCCTTCTCTCTCTCTCTCTCTGTCTGTGTGTTTGTGTGTGTGTGTAAAATTGTGCTATAATATGGTAAATTATAGTTTAGGTATATTCATTTGGAACATTTTGTTTGTATCAAGTTGCTCAAAAGCATGAAGGGCTATAACTCCTGAATAGACTTACCACCTTTGTTGTATACTTCTGATTTGCTAATTACAACATGTTTTTGTTTTCTCAGAAACAGCAAGGTCTTATGTTCTAGCTCTGTGATTCTAACTACTCCATAGGTTGAGGCAGGAGAATAACAATGTCAATGCCTGCATAAGCTACAGTGTTAAAGCCAACTGTATCAAGTTAGGAAGATCTTATCTCAAAACAGAGAAGGGGGTTAAAGGCATGGCACAGGGGTTAGGTGTTTGTTTGTCTTGCCTATGAAAGGTACTAGGTTTAAGCTCTATCACTGAAAAAAATATAATCTATTTAGTTTTAAAAATTTTTATTTCGTGTGTGTGTGTGTGTGTGTGTGTGTGTGTGTGCCATATACTTATCTGTTTCCTGAAGTGGCCAGAAGAGGGCATCAGATCCCTCAGAACTGCAGTTATAGGCAGTTGTGAGCTACCATGTTGGTGCTGAGAAGGTAATCTAGGTCTATGCTAGAGTAGCAGTAAATACTCTTGGCTCTGGGGTGGCCTCTCCAGCACCCACACATTTTAAATAGTATATTTGCAATGTCTTGGCATTTAGTGCTCATGACTCTGAGATAAAATTCAGAGCTCTTCAGCTTAAGTTGGACTAATTTTAGGCACCCTACATTGGTCACAGTTTCTCCTTAGATTCAACATCTCTAGGCTGCTTCTCTAGTCTCATTTCAATTTTTTTTTAATGTCCTATTTTCACCTACCTTGTAACAAAGTTACAAATGAACCACCCATGATATGTAAAGATCTTTAAGCCAATTTCTGTCTTTTATGGCTACTAGACTAAAGGATTTTTAAAAATAGTAACGTTTCTTTTTGTGTGTGTGTGGTATTCTTGAAATTTCAGCTTTTCTCTATATTGTGTCTAGTTGCTAGAGTCACCCTCTTTTGTAAGTCAAACCACCAACCCTGTGGCTGGCAATACACTTCCCGATTCTGTATTTCAGTTGCTGCATTATAACTCCATGTGCTGCCTCTGTGTCCTAATGCACATGCATTTCAAGAGGCTTAAATGAGAGATGACAGTACGAACAATATATCTTAGACAGGAAGGCATTTGCAATTATTTCAGAAAAGCACGCCAAAACATTGTCACACTAGAGTATCTCCGATGGCAAATTCAATAAAGCCTCTTTGGAGAAACACATTTTGTTAGAAAGTTCCTCTATAAGTCGGACCAGGTGACTTCCTTTTATACAGACAGGATTATTTTCAAAATAATGGAGGAAGGGGAGAAAAAAAGAGAAACTCAAACTCTTTCCCGGTAGCAATCTCCCTCCTCTGGAGCCATCTGGGAAGGGAGTTTTGCTTGGTCACAAGTGACTAGTCCATGAGTTTGAAAGGAGTGATTCATCCTCCTTTGAAACGGGAGATAAGTGGGGGAAAGAGCCGTTTAAAAATGACTTTACAACTGTTTCCTTTGGAGCTATGACTTCTTTAGCTGGAATGCGATCCAGAACAGTTTCCCTTTGAGCCTCGCATTTGCCTTGAGGAGTTTTCTCGTCTCTCCTTCCCCCACGCCCTTCTCACTTCTCTTCTCCCTGTCTCCCAACAGATTTACACTGACTGGGCCAACCACTACCTGGCAAAATCCGGCCACAAGCGGCTGATCAAGGACTTGCAGCAGGACATTGCGGACGGGGTCCTTCTGGCAGACATCATCCAGATCATCGGTGAGACCTGCTCTCTTAAACTTGGAGAGGCTCTGCTCCCAGCTCTTTGGCTACATTGTAGTTTAGGTAGAATGGACACAGAATTGTTGCATGTGTCCAGGAGTGCTGTGAGTGTAGCTAGCTCCATTGTAATTAAATGTGTTTATGAGAGACAAGGGAAAAGGGCATTCTGGCCGTACTTTGAAATAGTTGGAACAGTGTCTTTACACATTTAGAATTGTCAGAAATGAAAGTTTCATTAAACCATGTGCCTCCCATGTGTGTGCATTTTGTTAACCAGAGTAACTCATACACTGAGACTCCTTGAAACTGGATCTTGATCCAGCAGGGACAATTGTGAAAGGTCTCATGTCAGCAGTCATTTGGCACAGGCTGGAAAATCAGCAGCGACTTCCTTTTTTTTCCCTAGTTGCTGGATTTATGCACATAGAATTGTTGGCTGAGAACAAGTGTGCTCTCCTCTCCTGTCCATGTGCTTAGGAGACTGAATAGGGGGTATTAGGGGGTATTTCTGCTTGGTGTTTTATTTCTTTCATTTTTTTTTTTAAGATCTCCCTTCTCTGTGTTTCACTTCATTGCTTAAGCATGTTGTCCTTTTTTCTCTCTTTTTATTTTATTTCTTGTTCTTAGCAAATGAGAAAGTCGAAGATATCAATGGATGTCCGAGAAGTCAGTCTCAGATGGTAAGAGTCCGATTTATTCTCAGTCTCAGGGCTGGGCACCATTTTCAAAGTTAACTGCCTTTGCATGATTGCTTTCAAGTTTGTCTGCATGCTGTCCTGCTTGTAGGAGCAACCATCCGCTCCCAGGATTTCTGTGTGTTCAATGTCAGGGCAACAGCAGCCGCTCTGAGGAATACTTACTACTGTAGGTGTGTTTTCTGACCTTTGACCTGTTTTTCTTTTCTTTTCTTCTGTTTGTTCTGATGTTCCTATAGTGTGTAATTCTGTACACTGGGCTTTCTGTCAATGAACTCAATTTCAAGTTTAAAGCTTGAAATTAGAGTTTGCTGGGGCAACTATTTTTGCACTAGCACTTACCGTGTGCATTTTTTCAAATATAAGCATAGCATTTTTGGTGTTCGTCAGGAAGGTCAGCGTAAGCATATGAGGTTGTGCCTCTGTTGGAAACAGCTCTGAAGGCTTGCTTGCTGTAGTCTATGTGTTGAACGATCTATGACACTGAAGTAAGAGTCAGAGTATCTTCCAAAAAGCCCTCAGTCTGGAGGCCCTTTACCTCAGCAGCATCTGCCCTTTCCCATCTAGCAAAGCTTCACATCTATAAATAAAATCAGAGTGATGAACATCTGAGAAAACAAACAAGCAAACAAACAAACCAAAACAAAACAAAACAGCTAGTCACAAAGCCACAGCTGAGTTTTCTGGGATGAACGTAAGATGGACTTCCTGTAGTGTCCTGTAGTAGATATACCAAGCGTTACCAACCTGAATAATTGCCCAAGTCTCCAAGGAAGACTGCTTCAGAGAATTCTCATGTTCACATAACATAGGCTCTGTGAATGTGTTAAGGAATCCTCGTCATAGATTTGGTCATATGAAAAACTCATGAACTTCTTCAACCTGCTGACCTGCTTTAGTTAATGTAAGAAAACTGAAATCCAATGTAATAAAAGGAATTTATTCTTCAAGAGTGATTAACTAGCCTGCTTAACACAAGAGCACTCCAAAGAAACACAACATCAAAAACAAAACAAAAAAACAAACAACAACAAATAAAACCCTATTAAAATGCCATGATATACAGCTGTTGTGAAAAAAGTCGCCATAAATGTATGGTCTCTATGAAAGACTTCAGCTTTGAGGGTATTTCCTGACCGAATTACTCTCAATGTAAATGGTTCTCTGTGGAAATTAATTACATCTGCTTTGTAAAGTTTTACTGCTGGTATGCTAAATAGGAAAGCTGGAGATGCTGCTATGCTTAGCAGTTCTGTGATGTTGGAAAAACATGTAAACTCTCTGAGCTTTCTCAGTTGTAAAAATAAACCCTAATTGAATGGTGATCTCTCCTCTCTCTCTCTCTCTCTCTCTCTCTCTCTCTCTCTCTCTCCTCCCTCTCCTTCCCCTCCCCCCCTTCCCTCCCCCTACCTTTTCCCTTCCCTCTTCCCTCCCCCTCCCCTCCCCTCCCCCCTCCCCTACTCCTACCCCTCTCTCAAACACACACACAAATATACATATATATTTTATTACATAATTCATTATATACAATATAATGAATTATATATTAAAATTGGTATGTACATATAACACTAATTTAATATGATTATATATATACAGTTAAATAAATATACTATAAATAAAATTTATCATGAACTTTGTAAGTAACATATGGACAGATTAACACCTGATAAAATACTAGGAGAGCTTTTTCTTGAGATTTTGTTAGTCCCTGAGATGCACATATCATAGTTGTGGTTCCTAGGACTTGATTTTTGTTTCCATCATTCTAACCATAAGGGAGTAGTATACAATATCAAGTGTTTTAAGTTATAGCCTGCTACCCTGATGTTACACTGCTTCCCGAGGATCTGATATGCAAACAAGCTCACACATGATGACAGGGAACAAAACATCTCCAAAGCTCAAAATTATGGAGGGGCAATCCTCTGATACAGATATGAAGTGTCTGGGACCTAGAATTCCTACAAATCTGCAGAAGTATCTTAATAGCTCTCTCTGTTACTTTTTCTGGTTTCTTATTTGTTAGTAGCCCTGCTGTGCAACCTCTGGTGTGCATGCTATCTTAATACCTCTGCTCTGACAACAGAAAGTGATGGTGTTATGAAAGCTGTGGTTTTCTCCCTCTAGAAAGCATTAATTGGGGTCCTATTACATTTTAAATACGAACAACTTGGACCAAGGCTTTCTGATTGGTTGAACTTCAGTTCTGATGTTGGCACGAGCCCCCTCTATTAATTGAGAAGAAAAGATGTGTGACAAATGTAATTTCTGACTGGTCTATTTTTGTCATCATTCTTTAGAATTTTTATTGGTACTGTGTGATTAATGAGTACAGAGCCCAGATGAGAGCATCGACCAGACAGGAAAAGACAGACTTAGGCATATGGACCAGACATGATACTGCGGATTGTTATTGTACAACTCAAAGCTGTGCATCAATCATAGAATGCCATCCTTACACACAAAAGAACTTTCTTTGTTCTATCTTACCTGTCTCAGCTTTTGTGACCTTTGGTTGCTGTTTTTGTTTAGTGTCATCGTCATCATCATCATCATCAACAACAACAACAACAACAAAAACACATTAAAAAAATATCTCCTAGTACTAGATGGTCTGCGCTTACATTTTAGATTCTAGGGCCAGTGTAGAATCATTTTAAGCACTTAATACTAGAATTTCTGGAGACAGAAAGCTGCAGTATATTGATCCATTTTTAACAGCCAGGTAATTCTACATTTAGTCATTGTTTACTTGGAGCTGTAAAGTAGCTAGTAGCGGGGCATTTGTTTGGAAGTCCATATGAAGATCAGAGCTGCAATATAAGTGCCTAAGAGGCACAGAGTTGCATAGGAAAGAACAAAAGGTCCCCGGAAGCAGGTGTCTTGATGTGTTCCAGGAAAATCTCTGTAGATTGAGCCTAGCTAGGGATGTTTGAAGGGGAAGGCAGAACCTAATGACATAAGAGCCTTGGAAAGAGTTTAGGTGATATTTTGAATCAGTGGAGGAACTAGACGACAGGTGATGTTTGGCTATGTCAAGATATGATACGTTTATTTTAAAATCACTGGAGATGCTCCCTGATATACATAGAATGCATGTTAGACTTCAGCTTGATATGGAAGACGGTTGGTTAGTTTTTGATTTTTGGCCAAATGTACAAGCTTGGAATTTCCATTGAAGAAACTAGGCTGGAAGGTGGAATGAGAACTGATGCATTTATATTCCCCATCTATAGAGGTCGATGTGTATTGGGCCATAGGCAGGGAGTAACTTAGGTTGTTACCTTGAGCATCTGAGGAAGCCAGTGATTAGGCCATGCTCATACACCGGTGATGGATGGCAAGGAGGAAATCTTGGCAGAGGTCTGTGTAAATTCAACAGGGAGAAGGTTTATGATAGAGAATATTAATATTTATGAAGTAGAAGTCAGGAAAGGAAGAGTGGTGAGTGAGTGTGAGCGCTCTGAGAACAGCAGATCACAGGTGTGTCTTGTTAAAACTCAGGATAGATTTCATAGTTTAAGTTATGGTGTTTCCTTTAGCACAAGTGCTGAATAAACTGAGTTGATTATTTCAGTGTAGCACATGCTGTGAAATCCTACCTAGTCTGGTTAATGTGCTAGGTTGAGGAAGTCAGCTTCGATAATCTGATAGGTGTTACAAGCAGTGTGGTATCTCCTGAGCTACAATGCATCTGCTTGAGTACCTTATCGAAAAGAACAGAGAAGCTGCTGGAGAAACAGCTGGGCTGGGGGTGGGTGGTTTTCTCTGTGGTGTAAGAAAGAAGAGGAGATAGTAGATTAGGGACAGGAGAGATGGCTATGGCTATGAGCGATTGCTGCTCTTGTATAGGGCCCCACTGACAGCTTGAAACACTCTGTAATCCAGTTCCTGGGATTTGACACCCTTTCTGACCTCCACAGGCTTCTGGCACACAGGGTGTATGGATATACATGCAGACAAAGCACTCATACACATAAAATAAAAATAAATATATCTTTAAGAATGTAGCAGTAGAGAGAACAGATCCATGGTAACAATGACATGAGTGGCAATGTGGACTCCTGAAGAAAGTGGTACAGAAAGATATTATGAAGTCCGTGTAGAAGATTGGCCATTAGTATTAAGAAAACAAACAAAAAACCCACATTTTCCTCTGTTATGTCATAAAGGATATCAGTATATGAAAATGTGGTGTTCAAGAAGCTTAAACCAATATTGAAGGAATCCAAGTCAATATAGTAATGATCAGAATTTTAGGTCATAATCTTTTCTGCTGTTTTCCTTTTGCTTATAATAAAAACATATATATATACATATATATATATATATATATATATATATATGTATATATATATGTGTGTGTGTGTGTGTGTGTGTGTGTGTGTGTGTTGAATTATAACATGCCTTATACAATAAAAGCTAAATCATGTACTTACGGATATACGAAGGAATATAACAATGTTATTTCATGTAACATGGTTTCGAGGGCACATATTTAAAAAAATAACTCTATCCCCTTTGAAATATATAGCTATACCACTCAGAGTTTCAAAGACATGTTTTATCAGTAAATTTCAGGTTATGATCACTTTGAAACATAGACATCGTTCTGTGAGAGCTGACCAAACACTGTATTTAAGATGAAATTAATAATATGGGTGACAGCTGTCAAGTGATTTCTAGGTAGGTAATAACTCAGATCCAAAATATATGCTCTGTGCGTGGCATAACATTGGTAAGCTGACATGAGGAAATAAATTAATAAACTATAAATACCAGGAATGTCCTGAATGCTCAGTAGATTAAAAATAGCAAAAGAAAAAAAAATGCCCAACATGTACTTGAAAGACAGAGCCACAAGTGTGTTCTTCCCAAACAAGAATGTTAGACATGAACAAAAATTGTTTTGAAAACAAGTTCTTTTATTTCATCTTAAGATAGACTGTTACATTTCAGGATCCTCAGAAATGCTCAGATGTCTTAGGAATTTGATGGGTGAAATTCTTGCTGGGCAAGAATTAGTTTCTATGACAGAGCTGAGGGTTAAAAATGGGTGGCTCAGAGCTTGTCTCTTCTTGATGTTGCATCCCTGCACATGACCCTACTTCTAGCTCAACATTTGTTTAGCCGCAACTCTTAGCTGTGTTTTCTATCATGTCCTATATGTCGTGTAAAAATTCCTGACAAAGGGTATTTTAGGATGTCTGTTCCTCGTATAATACTACTCAGTGTCCCATTCTCTGTGATTCCATGACCCACAAGGATATAGCTTCAGAAGAAAATTTCTCGTGGATATTGAAGACATTTTAACCCATTGTTAGAGTTAGGCTTGTCTTGGAAGTGACCCATTCTTGATTAAGACAGTATCCTATGCCTTCTGATTTGGTGCTTTTTTAATGTTTTAATTCTTTTTTTGTCCTTTTTTGAAGATGTATTCATTTTATATAAGCTGTTATTTAACATTATGTATCCACAGGCAGATATTTCACTTTGTTGCTCCATGAATCATATTAAATTTTTTTTTATTGATTATTTTATTTATTTACATTTCAAATATTATCCCCCTTCCCAGTTTCCCCTTCCACAAACCCCCTATCCCTTCCTCTATGAGGGTAATCCCCCACTGGCTCCCCCACTCCCACCTCACCACCCTAGCATTCCCTACCCTGGGTCATCAAGCCTCCACAGGATGAAGGGTCTCCCCTTCCAGTGATGTCAGATAAGGCAATCCTCTGCTGCATATGCAGTTGGAGCCAGGCTGATGGCTGATGTTATCCAGAGGGCATTTAAGGTTAGGACAAGAAGAGAGACTTGACAAAATAGAGAAGGGATAAAGTGCCAAGCTATCCTTAAATTTTAGTAAAATTTTATGAGTCACACTATAGGACTCTAGCCTATAACTCACTGGAAAGCCCAGTTCCTAATTTGTTCCATCCACACGATCCCCCACCATTTTGAATGTTGCTAACTTTGGAACAGCAAGATGAGGAGGTTAATGAAATAAAATGTCTACTACCCATATTTCTCCGATATAGTATGAAATACTAAGGAAAACTTATACTTTACAGTCCCCTCGCTGATTTCATTCTTTGCATATAATCATTAGATTTGGAAGGAATATAAACTGCTCTTTTAGATAATTTATGTTTCAGTTTTAAGGCTTTCCGTCCTGGTGGTTTTTAAAATTAAATGTCTATAGAATCATTTTGCTTATTAGTGAACTTGTGAGATGTGTTATATGTGATGAAAATGGTCAAGTTAATTCTCCTTGTGGCTGTGCCTCAGAAGAAGGAATTGTCTCTGGACTGCCCCCTGGCAATGAGGAATGTGGACAGTTGATATCACAGACTGTTGGCATACTGATTTATTTTATCTATGTTTTATCTTAGAGAATTATTTCATTTTCTATCATCTTTATAGCTCTTTTAATTTGCTTTGATTATTGAATAAGAAAGATGTTTACTAAACTGTATTAAATGTAGTAAGAGGAAAAAAATTCTGAAATAGGAGAGGTTTCCCTACCTGGCTTCAGGATAGCCATTTAAAAAGATGACCCTTGAGCATCGTTTTAAATGTAGTAAAGTCCAAGCTAGCTGCTTCACAAAGTTATAATTAAAGGATTCCAGTATGAATTCAATCTAAGCTTATGTGAACAGTCATGAAGAAAAATTTTTAACTATTCTTGTTACAGTTTGAAAAATCATATTGTCTACTATTTTTGTCGGCTGCTTTGTATACTAAAGAAATATTAAAAAATAATTGCACAGAATCCAAACTTTAATGGTAGTTCTGAGAATTTGGCAGTGTCATCATGACTTATTGATTGGGTTTCAAACACATACATGCACAGGCACATGCACAAGCATGTATACCTGCAGCTAGATGTTTTTCCAGCTCTTATTATCTTGTAATCAGAACAGCTCTGCACAGTGGTTTGGATTCACAGCTTGATGCAAGCCTGACATCCTTTAGATGCGTTTATAAATAAGTTTGACAGAATGCAGTCTGGAATTTAGACCACTGGATTTTGCCTGTTCTTCTCCCCTCTCCTTGCAGTTTCAAATACATAATTTTTAGTAGAAGTTGTAGCCATGTAGAAAATTTCAAAGTTATCAAGGATTTTCCCTAGGTTCTATGTTCACATATTCTCAGTAAAAATTGGTATTTGATGTGGAAGCTGTACAAGCTCACATTCAGTTTTATACTTTAATTATTGAATATTCTTTACTTATTTATCCACCCTCAAAAAAAAAAAAACCAGCAGCAACAACCACAATAACAAATCTATAACAGAATCAGAGCTAGAAAAACAATTAGCTTTATAACCTCTCTCATAACCTGTGTCTACTTTATATAGAATGCTTATTTGAAATATATATGAATAAGGTATATGACTAGTGAATACATTTTACCTAAAATATATATCTCATGTATATTTTAGATAGCAGACATTCTTTGGAAATATTTCTTCTGACTGTATTGTTTTAAATCATTATTTTGCCATTCCTTCAGACAAAAGGTTGAAGCCTAGCTTCTCATTTCTTTCATAGAACATACATTTCATGTTGCATCAAGAAAGGCATTGTCGCACCCAAGATGGTCTAGTTTTTTTTTTTTTTTTTCTACTGTATTCTCACATTTTTACTTTTGGTAAAAAATTATTATCTTTAAATTTATTGTTCACTTTAAATTAATTTTATGGAAAGAATTCAAAGCCCGCGTCTAGGGATGATGTTCTATGAGTGATATACAGTTATTTTAGCATTTTTTAAATACCATTTTTCCTTCGTCATGCCCTTGCTTCTTTGTTGAATTTCAGTTGTCTCTACCTATGTACCTGCTTCAGTAGGCTTTCTGCTCTGTCCACTAATGATTCGTTTGTTCTTTTCCAGTGTCAGGCTGCCTTAATCCTGCATCTCTGTAGTAAGTGCTGACATCTGGTACTACTAGTGTTCTGATCCATTTTATTTTATTATTTTTGTTCCATGGAGTTCTATCGGCTATTCTGTGTCTTTTACTTCTACACACAGCTCTGTCATCATTTCTTCATTGTTTCCAAAATCACACTTTGAAGTTTGATTTGAGATTGCTCTCTCTCTCTCTCTCTCTCTCTCTCTCTCTCTCTCTCTCTCTCTCTCTC
>NC_034598.1:66208592-66260240 GCF_900095145.1 Mus pahari
CTCTCTCTCTCTCTCTCTCTCTCTCTCTCTCTCTCTCTCTCTCTCTCTCCTCTCATTTTAATGCCTCTTCTTTTTCCTCTCCTACTCCCAAACATGTGATAAAAATAAGTAATCTTTTCTGAGACCACATGTGTTACTTCCACTTGTGGAAAGAATATAAATGTCCATGTATTTGAGGTAGGGTGTGGTCATAAGATAGAAATAATATTTATAGATGTTTTTAATGGTGAAATTGCTCATTATTGACTCATAAAGCAATTTTATGACTTTATGATAAAACACCAAGTTCCTGTTTTGCTGTGTTTGTTGGGTCGCACTGAAAAGAAAGAACTTATTTAAAATCATGTTACCTTGAGGTCAACGAAACCTGATGCTGCTTTTTGAGAACGTTATATGATATACTTCATTCTGCCCGACAGAGTTCATGATAATGACTCAATGTCATTGATATTTGAAAACAAAGGTTAACATTTGTTACTTTTTATTCTCTACCAAGTCAGTTGAAGTAAAGTTAAGGTGATTTTGACCAAAAAGAAAATTATCTAATAAAATTCTGTATACTTTCCATATCTATGCCTATATTTATCAGCATATAGACACCTATACATAGAAATGTACACACATATTAAAACAAATATATATATATATATATATATATATATATATATATATGAGAAGCTTATTTTCACATATGAACAATATATACTTTAACATGAATCCTTCTTTATACTAGTATATGTACATATATATTCATATAGATAAACATATAAATGTGTACATATGCCCAATTCCTACCATACAGTTAAACTCTTCATTTTCAATACTCACATAATATTTTGAAGAAGGAAATAAAAATGCTTTCATTTGAATTCTACACATTATGAATCCGAAACTTCAGGAATAAGCATTTCTTCATTTCTAATAACATGCACATTGCAATGCCCAAATGAAAATTAGATTCATTTAACTGTGAAGTATCTATATATTAAGGTACCTATTAAGTAAATACATTTTTTATATCAAACTGCAAAGTAGCTACCAACTAAATCCTGTAAAAAATAAAGGAAAGAAATAACAAAGAGATGAATTGAGTTTCCTTGCAGTTTTCCCTATCTTGATCGGCAAATTTGGGAGCAAGAAGCATGGTTGTCTCACATCTCAATGGGATTGGCACCTATTCAAGCTTTTATTCTCTCTCTGAAGAATTGTCCTAAAATGAAAGGGGTAACTGGGAGGGGCAGTAAGTGGGATGCATAGTAAATAAGTAAAAAAAAAATGTTTTGAAAAGAATTAAGTATAGTAGGAAGTTGATTTCTGCATGTCATGAAGATTTTCAAAATATCACGATGATTTTCAACATGTAGCTAAATTTCCTGAAAATGAAAAAAAAATGAATTGCATGTGTTACTTGGGAAAAAAAGTCACAGCTTCAAACAGAGAGGTTTGAAAAGGAGCTGCTCACAGAAGCCCCAGTGTCATGTAGTTTGAAAAGGCGAAATTTCCACTGATTCACCTTGTAGATAACTGAATTGTCTTCTGGGGCTACTGTACTGAATCATTACCAAATTGATAAAATAAAAGTATGAAAATTTCGTCCCAGACCTTGAGGCCATAATGGAAGTACTTATCATCAGGACAGAATCAAGATGTCATTCTATCTGAGTTCCTTTTAAAGGCCAGAGCAGAATTCCTTCTGTGCCTTTTCCAGCTTTTGGTGCTGGCTAGAATTCCAGGGATTATGGTCCCATCACTAATCCCCTGTTTTGACCTCTGAATAGACAAAAGTGCATTGGGTACTTGAACAATTTGGAGGCATTTCAATATGCAAACTTTCAAAACATGTAGGGCAAGTGGATTTTGCATACTATACTATCTTTACCTACTATATTCACTAGACATCTTTGAACAACACTTGTGCTTGACACTCTGTCTTTATCATGTGCCAATTGTGTAGACAGTTTTAGCCAAGAGAAGAAATAGCTCAGTTACTATGTCTGCATTACATTTGCCAGAATAATGTGAGAGAAAGAACAACTTCACTGCAGGCTCTAGGTCGCACTGAATTCTAGCTGTATAATTTATTAATTGTTCACACACAAATGCAAGGCAATCTCTCTAACTTCTAGAAAATGGAGGAAACAATTTATCAAGCTTTGTAAGGAAGAATAAAAGGGTTTATATTTAGAATACATAGCTAGGTTCTTAAAATCATTTTTCAGCTGGCTCAATGTCCTAGCTCTGACAAGTGAGGGTAGGAGGAAATTGAGAAGTAACATCTAGACTGCTCCTCTTGCTTTCATTCTTAGCATGTAATATAGAGCACACATACTGTCTCTTTTTCATGCAACATATGGAGCTAGAACATTTTGGCTAAGGTATAAAAGTTAAACACATTAAAATCATCGTTAAAAGATGTCAGTGGCAGAAAGCATGGGTAAAATTGATTTCTGAAGATTCATTTACCATTAATCAATAAAAATATATAAAATATATACTTTACTCCTTTTAACTAAAAAGCACAGTTAGACCAAGCTATATAGTCAACTTGTCACTGTGTCCTGTCATCTGACTCAAGATTGCTCTGGATTTCAAGATTCTTGACTCCCTGGCCCCATCCCCTTGCGCAATCTCTCCTCCTCAGTGTATTCTTCAAATAGTTCCAATGTCTCTTAACCTTCTTTGGAATTTCACACTTGTGGACACTTAGGAGCTGTGAGGAAAGACATGGGCGGGGCTCAGTTTTCTGTATCCCTGGCTATTCTGAACTTGGGTGCCTCAGGTTTGGATTTTCCTAACTGTGACCAGCTGAGGTTCAGCTTCCTTCACAGGTTCATCTCATACCACAGGCCTTCAGTTAGTTTATCATCCATGGCCTGCCCTCTGAAAGAGCGGGCTTCTTTTTAAGCAGCAAGGCAGAGATGTGTAAACTATAGGATATTTCTACAAATATGTCAGGTCAGTTCTTAGTTCAGTACTTTTTTCATTAAAATTTGATATATAAATTTCCTCTGGAAGAAGACCCCTGTGTAGGTTTCAGACTTCATTGTCCTTTGAGGACAATGTCCTTCTTGTCCTTTTTGATTGAAAAATTCAACTTTTCTGCCTTCATTGTAAGTGCCCACGTCTCTCATAGAATAATAAGCATTATATTATATTGGAATTTATTTCTCATTTATAAAAATACAATTTCTTACAACTCCTGAATCAGGAAGGGGTTGAAAGGAGAAGAGAACACAGTAGAGGATGGTGGGAGAGGGAGGCTGTAATAACCCAAATGCATACTATACATTTATGAAGTTGTACACTGTTGCAGCCAGGAGGCTTCAGAGGTTGGTCTGAAGTTGGTACTTTTCTGAAGTACTAAAAAATAAAAACCCCAAACACTCAGTTTTCATTTTATTCTTTCTGTATATGTTGTAAGAAAGGTTTTCATAACATCTGGGGCTTTCTCACTGTTTCTCTAAAGACCCTCCCAACATATGGCTCCTCATTTGCCCTCCATGTAGCTGCTTCCCTGCCATGTACAATCTCTAAGGGCATGATTGTCCCTTCTTTCAGCCATTCACCTACTAAGGGCTTCTTCTAACATTTAAAGTTTGCCTGCCCTGTTGCGTTTTTTTCTTTTGAACTCAAAAATAAATAAATAAATCCAATTACTAAAGTAATAAATGAAAAGAGCCATCATATAACTTTTAACTAAAGCAGAGTAATTATTATATTTTACTTTCTTTTTCAAGACAAGTTTATGTTTGGTTAGAATGTTTGACTAAAATCGAATTATTTAAACCCATTAGCGTACACTTTTGATCAAAGTGGGCCTTCCCATTTTGATTTTCTTAGCAATATTTATTATGCAGTTAAGTGATTTAACTATTTAACTAATTTATAATATTGCGAGTTCATTGTGGGAAACAGAAGCATAAGTGATGCCAGGCATGGTAGCACAGGGCTGTAATCCCAGCACTTGGGTAGCTAAGGCAGAAAGATCGGGAGTTCAAGGCCAGTCTGAGATATATGGCGTGATCCAATCTCAAGGTAAAGTTATTAAGAATAAATTTAAATCCTAGCAAATAATATAATGACCCTTCAGAGAGGGCTAAGGTACTGACTTGAGTTTTTCACATCTGTAGGCATCTAGCCCTTCACACATGTTCTAACCGGGATGTGCATCTTGTGGACAAATGAGCCTTCAGCCAGGTCATCCCTGCAACTTGCACCGTGATTCTTTGTCTCTTTCTGTTTCACTTGTGTTTGTATCAAAGGGCAGAGCGGGGTGAAATCTCCTTTATGTGTGTCACTGTATAGAACGAGACGCTGTTCAGTTCTTAACAATCTCTGAACTGTTTTCCTTGTAGTAGCTCTGCCTGATAGGTCTTCTTCCTTTCTCAGCGGCCAGTCTAGCTTTATCAAAATCTGAATTATCGCTCAACTCTAAATGGGATGCTGTGAAGGCCTCTGCAGATCTAGAGTGAAAATGGATGACTCCATCCTCTCCAGTACCATGCAAAGCTGTTTATATATCTCTCTTGGAATTTATCATACAGTGTCATGTATTATAGTGATGTATGACTCTTTACCGTCTCAGCAGCTATTTTATAGGCTCACAAAGCTGAAGACCTTGTAATTCATTTTTATGACCCTTCACCATCCCACAGAGCCCTTTGCTCATAATAAACAGAGAATAGTTGCTGGATGAATTAATCACACAATGTTAATCCCCGTATCATGAATAAGATTTAAACATGGCTTCCAAGGCTAATATTAATCGCATTATATTAGGGTGCAAAAGTCGTTTTCATTAAATATCCTTAAGCAAGTATGAAAAAAAAAAAAAAAACGATTGGGATACAAGCTCTAAATCTGTTAACGCTGTCAAAGACTCCTCTAGATACATTACTTAGAACAGGTTACACCAGTTTTGCTGTAAAACAGGTCAGTAATCATGTTGCCTAGTATATGAGTTCAGTAAAAAGATGTTTTTGTTTGGAATCAATTATTCAGCACTGAAATAAATAGATACAATTATTTGTAATGTAACCAATGCTCATATCTAGAATACATTAATCCTCAGTTAAAATAATCAAAAGTGTAAATATATTTTTGATCGCTTTGAATGTTCTGTAATTGAAAAAAAGAAAAAAAAAAAAGACAGTAGCTTTCCCCGCCTTTCCCTTTTACTTATTTGAAACCCAATTTGATTTGACAGTCACACATTTCCATAACAAGGTTGTAAAGATCAACATCAATGTATAACTATGAACTATGGACGAATTGTTTTACAAACTGGGTCTCTATCATTTATGGGAGTTTATGAAATTATTGGAATTTAGTTAGTGCTCTTTAAACTATTTCAGAACAGTATCTCTTTCTTAAGTACAATAATAAGTACTGAATGAATGAATAAATGTCTCAGTTTCACATAATATGAACCCAAAAGGCAGTGCTCCAATATGATATAAAATTATATAGGTAGTAATTGCATTCATTTTAAACTAAACCTTCTGACTAGAGAAATGGATCCATGGGTAATAGAGATTGGTGTTCTTCTGCAGGCCATGAGTTACATTTCCCGTGTCCACACTGTGCCCCACAACCATCTATAAATCCAGCTTCAGAGGATCCAATGCTCTTTTCTAGTTTCTGCATAAACCCCCAACACACACATACACAGACACCTACATGCAAATGTAAATATAATTGACCTCATATTGAGAAGTTTTAGTTTAGGTGTTTGTAACACCATTAAATGTTTAGATGGACTCAAAAAGCTTCAAAGCTCAGCTTACATGTACGGTGTGATACTTCTGAAATTATTTATTATATCTAGGAAATTTACATTTTATTTTTATTATCCTGTTAGTAGTTTTATAGTTGTTTAGTCATGACGACATTTAACACATGAAAGAGGGAAAGTGGGCATTCCACACCACTAACATGTAAATCACTAAAAGTAGAAAGGACTGAACTTGGCTAACACAGTAGTAGGAGGCTAGAAGACTTTGGAATAATTACCAGTTGAAGTGTGGACTGCTATTGCATCAGATAAGGGATGCCGTCATGGAACTCAGAACGCATGTTTTTGTAATCATACCACAAAGGTGTACATCTGTGAGTATAGTTGTGTTTTGACACAAAATGCGTGAGTTACATAATACTACAGGTCACATGAGTTACATAATACTACCGTTCACATAAGCAAGAGGTAGTAACTTCGTATAGGCTGTGTGTGAAGTTTCCACAAACAAATAAATGTAAATTGAAGTTACTTGAATTTCCATTTCCATTGAATTGGATTTCCATTGAGGAGAGCATATTCCAGAATTTGAAATAACCTAAATTGTTTGGTTAAACTGGCCCCTATCTACTTACATTTTTGTTTTATTCATTATGAGATAAAAACAACTCTGCCTTTGAAAATGCCTAGTTGTTTCTTATATAGTGTTAACTTTACAAGCTACTTGATTTTTTTTTAAAAAGATTAAGACCAAGCTGATATAGGATCTAAATCCAAAGAAAGTATAGATATATTTGGTTTAGTTTTTTACCATTAACCCTTTATTAATAACCAAAGAGTTATGATTTATAACGTACCAGTCTTTTTGGTGCGTTATGAATTCTGGCTCTTTGTGGGGTTTAGAACTAAGTGCTTCATGCATTCAGCTCCTCTGAGCATTCTCTGTAATGATGTGGTATCTAAGTCCCATTTCATTTGTCTTTAGTTGAAAGGGTCATGGGAAGATTGCCCCCGTGAGTCTGCAAGCAGTGGAGACTCTTTGGATTTCTTTCTGTTATTTCACAAATATAATGGTTGCAACTTCTGCCCACATATCAGCCTTGAGAAGATATCAACTAAGGATGGCTTCCGAGTGACGGGCTGGCCTTTCTGTTTCCCAATGCTGTGCTTGTTGCTGGTCACCACCATCCTTTCCCTTCCAGACTACACATATTTTCTTCAATAACTTAAATGGCAAAAGACCCAAGCCACACATTTTAAATTGATTTCACCTGATATCGCACCTTGTGTATGATACTATGTTTTGTTTTATTGCTTCACGGTGGAAGTCCACAAAGTTTCACCGATCATATCATCTGTTCCCATCAGAATATGAGGTTGTGGGTAACAGCAGATGTGAGAGTGAGATGCCTCTTGTCGTCTGTAGAGATGGGCATGATGAGGATAGAGGTTAGAATCTCAGGACACCAGGACATGATGAGAATAGAGATTAGATTCTTAGGATACCAAGGGACTACTCAGCTCAAGAAATTCCACAGTCAGTACACATACTGAATTTGACTATTAATAATCTCGTGATTTATGGCTTCTAATTTATGCTTTGACTATTTTTCTATTCTTTCTGGAATGGTTTGATGCCTCTACCTTCTGAGGGCCCTGTGCTCACACACACATATCCCCAAACTGATATACTTCTTTTCTGGAGTATGGTACATGGAATAACACCCCACACTTATACACTTCTTCTCTGGAGTATGGTACATGGAATAACAGTGCTTTTTAATAGCATGTAGACTTTGGATTAAAAGATAACTATTGCTAATTTTTCTATTTTTCTATTATACTATATATTATATGATATATATCATATGCTGTATGTCATATATTATATATCATATCACAGTATATATTATATTATATATTATATAATCTATTATATATAAAATAGATAAATAGCAACCATTTATATGTAATATTATATAAAATAATCTAATTGTATATTTTTATATGACCATCAATCATGAGCCATTCTTGGTTGATATCTTCTGAAGGCTGGTATGTGGAGGGAAGTTGCCACATTTGGAGATATATATATATATATATATATATATATATATATATTATACAATATAATACATTATATTATAATGTATTATTATATTATATATATAATTATCTATATAAACACACATATACACATAACACCATATTAACAACATACAAATAAATGAGTGTACATGCTTATGAAACATCAGCAAGTATATTTTGATGCCTGCAACCAAACTAAAGGCAGGAAGATATCCTTCACTCGCCTCCTTATTGCCCTGAGTTGCTCCCTCTGGCCCTGGAGTTAGACCAACAGAAGGCAAGTCTCTGTGGCCCTCCCATTTCTACCTCAGCCTCACCTCAGCACTGGGATGGTAGCTGTCATGACCACCATCAACCGTTTCCTTTCCTGAAGATTGACCTTAGTCTTGAATGTGTTCACACCCACGGATCCATCCAGCCTAGTCTTTTTCTCTATTCTTTTAAAAAATTATCAATCATTTTATTTGTTTACATTTCAAATGATATATCCCTTCTCTGTTTCCCCTCCACAAACCGCCATCCCATCCCCTCTCCCCTTTTCCCCTTGCCTCTATGAAGGTGCTCTTCCACCCACACACCCACTCCTGCCTCACCACTCTAACATTTTCCTACACTGGAGCATCCAGTCTCTGTAAGACCAAGGGCCTCCCCTCCCATTGATGCCAGATAAGGCCATCCTCTGCTACATATATATCTGGAGCCATGGGTTTCTCCATGTGTATTCTTTGGTTGGTTGGTTAGTCCCTGGGAGCTCTAGGTGGACTGGTTAGTTGGTATTGTTCTTCCTATGGGGTTCCAATCCCTTTCATCTCCTTCAGTCCTTCCCCTAGCTCTTCCATTGGGGTCCCACGCTCAGTCCTATGGTTGACTATGAGTATCTGCATCTATATTGGTCAGGTGCTGGCAGAACCTCTCAGGAACAGCCATACCAGGCTTATGTCAGCAAGTTCTTCTTGGCATCAGCAATAGTGTCTGGGTTTGATGAAGGCAGATGGGATGGATCCCTCCCTTTTTTTTTTCTTTCCCTAATAGCAAAGCAGCCTGAGAGAGAACCTGATATACATTTCAACACAATACCCTCACTGAAGACTCAGGTGCTGCTGGTGGAATGAAATCTATTAGGTCACACTCTGGTCAAAAGTTTCTTATCAATATATTTCTTTCTCAGTACAAATGTGTGTGCCTTGGCTTTATTTCTGAGCTTTAGTCACATTTTTCTAGGTGACTAACTTGAATAATTTCTTGACATTGAGAACACTCTTGCCTGGTAGATCGGGACTTCCTTCCTGGCTCACTTTAAATGTTTAGGAGCTGGCTGTCATAGTCATCTGAGTACTTAACATCCATGCACATTGCCCTTTTAAGATAGGAAACAGTATTTGCATTTACCCACAGGCTCCCTCAACTGTGAAGATGCAAATACAACGTTTGAAAGAATGTTTTTTTTTCCCTGTGGTTTAGAATAAAAAGTATGCTTCATTTACTTCGGAGAACAGCTCTCCTTTTTATACATCTTCTGATGGAATTCAGTATCCCACATCCTAATATTCTTAGTAATTGTAATGCTTCAGTCTCATTGCGGATGGATGTTTTCATTGAGACTTATGTGTACAACACAGATCTAGTTTTATGATACGTAGGTGGGGTGCTATGATTCAAGAATGCCATTCTAGATTGCGCCCTTATCGATTGTTTGCAAGTTTGCAAGTGGACAATGGAAGCTTTATGGTCACTCTGTATTCAGCCAAGATAATTCTAGTAAAACTCTGGCAAGTCTCTCTAGAATGAAATGAATGTAAAGTATTACTTCTCGCCCCCCCCCCCCCCCCCCGCCCTGCCCTCCCCGCTTGTTTAGTTCTTTCCTTGTTTCAGTAAGCTCCAATGCTGACTGAAGAGTCATCCTCTAAATGGGGTTTTTACTGCTTTTCATGTTACAGATTGAAAATGTCGATGTCTGCCTTAGCTTTCTGGCAGCCCGAGGAGTAAACGTTCAAGGCCTATCTGCTGAAGGTAAGAAACTGTACTGTGGTCACAAGTGGCTTTAGTATTTTCTGAGAGAATTTTCATGTTAGAAAGGTAGTGTTGCAGATCTCCTTGGTTAATGGCGGAAATGTATAGGTGCATAAAACAAGCACGATGGCTTGTAGTGCTAGCATGTACTTTATTTAAATGTTTTGTAATTTTCAATGGCAATATATGGGTTGGAGAAGAATTAAAGTAGCACTTATATATTATTGCTAATACGGAGACTTTTAACTTCTTAAATAGATGGATAGGTGATCATGTCGGTCCTGGTAATACATGGATAGGAATGTGGTTAAACAGTACAATTCTTGTACACATATTTTACCAATAATTCTTCTAAGATATGACTAAGCTAATTATAGACAAATATGTGTAAGTATTTGTAAACGGCACAATGAGTTATTAAATGCTTAGGCTGACAGTGCTAGTAAGTACTATTTGTGAATATTTTTTACAAGTCATTGCAGGTCAGATTGACATTTAATTTTAGTGAAAATTTAATTACAATAAATTTCAATGTAACAACATGAAAAAAAAAAAGATTGAGCTGACTTCCACATTTATTTCTGGTTCAGAGACTTTCTTGCACATATAAAGGTGACATTTTCAAAACTTGACCTCCTGTATAGTCTTTGCCAGAGTTAAAATGAAACAATGTTTCTCTTCCTGTGTGCTCTCTGCCATTATTTGTAAATATGCTACATATTTCTTTCCTTCATTCCATTTGTCTACTTATTAATTCTAATATTAATATTTAATAAATGTATGTATTATATTTATTTATTGGTTCATTATATTTACTAATAAATCAAAGTTAATAATATTAGTTATCATAGTTATTAACAGGTGATAAGAAAGTTTTTGTCTAAATGAACTGTTAGTGAGATAGCTAGTCCTAAGTAAGTGATTTTAAAGTATTAGTAAGGAACATTTACAAAATTTCCAAAACTACAAAAATTTGGAATAGTGAGTCCTTTGCGACCTGCAGTTGTGACAGTAGTTAGGAAGCTAGTGTCTTTAATTTTCTAGGATTACTTAATACTCCTTTAGTATTTTAAACTTTCCTGCAAGTAATTTGTCTTGGAAACCTTTCCTGTCATCAGAATTACAAACATTGAATAATTTAAAGTTTTTAAATGTTGTCATAACTGGAATAAAAGAATTGTGACTTTCTTTAATAGGATAGACACTTAATAGAATTATTTTACTTTTTCGGTTTCTCCATATTTTAATTGCCTATTATGCTTTTATATTTACATGAAATAAACATTATGATATATAATTCAGTTACATTTCCAGTGGCTAACAAGCTCAGATTAAAAATCTAACTGCTGGTTCTATTACTTCCAATAGAATTGGAATAAAATTCATCCCTGACTAGATTTTTCTGTATAAGAAGCCAAAAGCAAGCCAGAAATATTTCCATTGCTCATTTTATATCTCTTACATATCACACACTAATTTTAATAATTTAAATCTATTGATTTTGGTTCATTCTTTTAAAAATATATTAGTTGTCAAGGAATACATTCTAAAATGACATACATATAATAAGAGTATAGTGGAAAAACCTTTTGAATAAGATCACACAAGTTTGCAGGAATTGAAAACAATCACAGTTTTCTCACGGTGGCCTCATTGATCAAAACAACTCTCATATTTTATGGAGATTATAAGAGACTATAAGGAATGTCTAAGATAGTAAAAGGGATTAAATCCTAGGGAGAGTTTGATGGATTCAACTAAACCAAATAGTCAGGGTTAGCTTATAAGTCATCAATGAGCAAAACCCACAGATCACGTACGTTAGTGTACCTAAACTCTAGAAGGGTACCTGGCACTTCAGGGGAGCCTATTTAGTGACAAACAAGTTTTTTTTTTTTTTTTTAAATATAACCATACACAGAACTTCATTGCAGGCTTAACCGACATCACTTTTCCTAGTAATAAGGTTATAACTTCAGAAGAAAGAGGGACTTAGCCATGGAGACATGGTGGAGGTGTTGTGTGAGAAGATTTAGAGGAAGAGAGTGAATGTAGATCATGTTCAAACTACCTGGTGTACTTGTATAAAAATTTCAAGCTTATACATATATGTGTTAAAAATTAACTTTGTGTTGTACCTGAATTTGGGCATCTAGCTTTTGTTACACAGCATGGGAAAATCTCCTGTAGCAACCCTATCTGTTTCAATTGTTATTTATGAATACATGCTTTACAGTTTTGTAAGCTAATCATTACTATATAGTAGCATATAGCATAAAACACAAGGAACACTAATGTGTACAAAATAAGCATTTCAACTAAAAAAAATGATTGATACATGTTCTTGAGGACCTGTGTATATTTTAAATATGTACATCCAAATATGTGACCAGGCTGGCTCATGGTGATTTGGAAAGAATGCTGATTTTTGTAGACCCAATTTGATCTTATGAGATGTACCCACAACACCATTATTTGTAGCTGCAAGATAATAGATATTTAAGTCGTAGCATTTTTCCCTAGCCAAGTCTATGTGGGCAACAGCTATGTATACTGGGGAGGGAAGCAGTATGCAAAATCAAATGGTTACCCCAAGGCAGGGAACACATCCTCTTCCAAGAGTAAGGAAAACCACAACCCACAGAGCATCTTTGTTTAGCGGTATTTCTTCCTTCTGCTCCTCACTCCCCTTCTCTCAGTGTTATCTCAAGCCACTTTGTAACGTTGGCAGAGTTGAGAAATTCAGATTCAGCCGTAACTGTGAATAAGAGGACCTGCCTGTGTTTTCATCCTCATAGATCTGGTTTAAGAGGATTACATCTAGACTTTTACTCATACAGGAAAATAAAAATCAACTTAAATGTATGTGACCGTGTTTTACATTTTTCCATTTGATACAGAAATAAGAAATGGAAACCTAAAAGCCATCCTAGGGCTCTTTTTCAGCTTGTCTCGCTACAAGCAACAGCAGCATCATCAACAGCAGTATTACCAGTCCTTGGTGGAGCTTCAGCGGCGAGTGACTCATACCGCGCCTCAGTCGGAAGCCAGCCAGGCCAAAACCCAGCAAGATATGCAGTCCAGGTAAGGAACGGAGGCAGGGAATGTATTTAAAATGAATTTGTTTAGACAGGGTTCAACTTTCCAAATTATCATTGAGTTCATATCTGTGCTTATGTGCTTTTATGTTCATATGACCCAGATCTATGACTTGTGGATGTCAGGCTCAAAAACTCTTCTCCTTGGATCTGACAAGAAAGACCTATCGCATTCTTAGGGCACACAATTTTGTTTATTTTCTAATGGTGACTTTTATATATCTAATCATATATGGTGTCCTCGGTGGAGGCAATGGCATATTTCTTCCTCCAGCCAATTAGTTTAGTACATGCAACATGCCTTTTAAGCCCTGGTATCCTGAGATCTAGTTATCTTTCATTGATAATTTGAGTCAATTAAATCCATCAAAAGTCAAAGGATATCATTTGCAGTATCTTTGACTACTTGAGAACATAATTGACTTTAAAGATTATGTATTGTGTTTCTATATTTGTATGTATGTGCATGCATACATTTATGTAGCCTGAATTTTGGTCTGTGTAGGTACAGTCTATGTGACTAGTAGGGCTAGCTGGGAAATGAAATCTAAGAGGTGGGCTAGTGGGAAAGACAGGAAACACCCTCTTGCCAGGAAAGCCTTAGTCAAAGTTTTCAAACCGTTCAACTGGCTGAAATGTATATCAAGAGTATGTAGGACGGGGCTGGAAAGAGAACTCAGTGGTTGTTTAAATGTCACTGAGTATAACAGGTTCTTTTTCAGCACCCATATCAGGCAGCTCAAACCTGCTCAGTTCCAGGGGTCCAGAGGCCTTTAGTCTTTACATGCACCTGCATGTGTGGGGTACTCGTAAAATCACACAGACATGCACATACACACACGAATAAATAAGGCAAAAATTTGGCGGGAATAAAATGACCAGCTAGAGTGGTGTTTCTCACTTATGGTTATCAGATCATGGACTTGAATCACACCCCCAAGTATCTTCATGGAGCCTGCAGTCAGTGTTGGATCGGCTACCTGGTACTGTAGGTTACCTCTTCAGAAAATGATCAACAGATATGATTTCAGCTAACAACTTTTCTGTCAACTGATAGATAAATTTATTCCTAAAGAAAGATAGGATATGTGGATCGATTCATTCTGGTACCTAAATGGGAATATTTCCTTAAAGATGGAGAATGTAAAAATGTAATTTATGTTAGGAATATACGATCAAACATGTATAAGTATTTAATTTGTTTCTTTCATTGAAATCATGCTTAAAATAGTCTTGATTGTGAACATTCAGTGTTTGACAGAAAATAATGTAGAATTTCAAAACAGTTTCAAACACTCTTGCCTACATACTGTTGCTTGTTGGACTCTAGAAATGTCAACCAGCTTTGCTGTGGAACCACTGCCCGACTGTATGTTTTGATTCCCATGTGTGTATGAAAATTTTATCTTCTTTATCAGATGACATGCTTAGCAATTGACTTGTAAATGATGAAAAAGCTTAATTTTACCAAAATGCCATGGATTTCATCCTTCATGGAACGTTGAGGATAGTTTTTCCTATTCTGAATTCAGTCATACGGATACTCTTCTGATTGTTAGGTAGATCTTGGCTTTCTGTGGCATCTAGTGAAATTGCACCAGAGTGAATGGGAAAACAAACAAAACGTAATCGACCAAGTCATGATCATGAAAGTTCCTGTTTTTTCCTAAGTGTAAAGAAGAAACAGAAAACCTCATTTATTATTATTTGTGTTTACACAGTTGGCATGAGGACCTGCGTTCTAACAACTGACAATAGAGATACCTCCTTGAGATGGGGTTTAAGTGATTTGAATGCGCAGAAGGCAAGAATAGTAGCAGAAGTGTCGTATAAATACCATGATTTTTGTACAGAGCATATGGACTCTGAAAGAGACCAAGTGCCATGTTTTCTATTTTCTCTCACTCTGTTCTTAAGTCTGCTATGTGGAATTTCTCGTCTACAATTTCTTGATGCTTTTGAACTTTGTGGGATAAATATATCTTTGATTCTTTTGGATATGCATGGGTTCTTTGAAATCATATGTTATTTTAAAATTTAAATTGGCTATACTCATACCATTCAGGGGGAGAAAAAGTATTTTTTTGTTGTAGGAGTTTAATAAAAGTACTCTTTGTATAATTTTCATTTGATGCCAGATGAACTTATGATGTTTATTATGCTAAATTGGATTTAATTAGCTTTTATTAAAACTTTATTGTAAAGTACTGAGATTAAAAAAAAATATTAATCAGACCCAAGTCTATACAACTCAGTGAACTGTGCAGTTATAATGGGCATTCTGAAGCTATGGAGTATCATAGATTTTTAATTGATACTTAATTTAATAAATATTTAGTATACCTGCTTTTGCATGTGTAGTGTTCATGACCCTGATATAATGGAGTTAAATGTCGATTTGTAAATAGCTTGCTAGTTAAATGTCGATTTGTAAATAGCTTGCTAACATATTTAGATAAACACAGTATTATGCTTCAGTCATCAATATTTATTTCTATTCATATGGATTGAATGTTCATAAACTATAATTTATATGAACATATTATAATAATGCTCCTTAAGCATCCTTTAAAGCCAGTAGATGAAACATAGTTAAGAAAGCAACATAGTATATTTCTGTTAAAATCAAGATAATCAATACAGAAAAATCTACAATCACATTTACCTTTATTGCTGAAGGCATGAGCCTTAAACATGATTTATGACACCTTTGTATCAATTTCAAAGTTCTTTCTAACTGCATGGTTTGAATGAAAATTTAATGTACTCTGAATAGTTAGCAAAAGTTATTTTTCTTTTTATATTAATTTAAAAAGTCATAGGACACATCCATTCAGGAAGTCCCATGGTTTTTATATTATTCTCTTTATTTAAAATCATCATTCTTATATAAATCTCCACAATATACATTAAGGATTTTGATTTCTTTGCCCTCTTAAAAATAATTCAAGGTTTTCTCATGGTTTCAACAGCTTTTACTTAAGCAGACACTGAAGATTTACTCATTAAAAGCTCACCTCTAGAATTAGGGATGAGATTGGGTCCCAAACCCACTCATTCCCGACTATGGAATCTAAGTAGCGTCTGTATTAGTTGTTCTTCTCTTGTAATAATAAACCCCGATAAAAAACAGCTTAAAGGAGGAAGAACCTATTTTGGATCACTGCTTGAGTTTGATTCCATCGTAGCAAGGAAGTCAAAGGAATCCTCAGGCCACTGCTAACAGAGTACTTACTAGTCAGTACCCATAGTAAGCTAGTGCTGTGTATCAGTGCTTAGTACACTCTCTCCATTTGACACCGTCCAGCAGCCCTACCCAGAGATTTTCCCCAACCACAGTTAAAATTGGTCTTCCTACATAATCTTCCAAACAAGATTATCCCTTCCAGACATGTTCCAGCAATGAAGAATCCTTTAGAGATTTACTGGGAGGCCCCTGTGACTCCAGTTGCTTTTGACAGATAGCACTCAACAGCCTTACGTGACATCCTTTCTTTCAGTCTCCTTACTAGCTAAAGAAAATAAAATGTACTGTCAGAAGATTGTGTAGGAAGTCATATGTATGTGTATACAGCACTGAACTTGCCTGGCATGTGCTTCTTCCCTTGTATGAATCTTACTGACCTCAGAATTGGAAGCTTAGTCCACATTAGCAAGTCACTCCTATGCACGCTAGTGTTTCTCTGTGTGTAGCCTGGCAATGATACTTGAGCTCTCCTTTAAATATTACAGACTCCCCATCACCACAAAGCCTTCATCTTTACATTACTTTTTCCTTTGTCCAAATGGTAATCACCTTTTAACTTACGATTTATCTGTCTACATTCATTTTTCATCATTTCACATGCCACACTTAGAAAGTAAATACAACAAAATATTTTTCTATTTTTGTTTCCAACATTATGCTTCGTTGATTCCTCATAACAAAGTTTTAATGAACTATAACAAATCTGCACTACTTCTATCTCCAAATTGGGTAGGAAAATGTTATATTTATACTTGCAAAAGCACAGAGAGATAATTAACAGGGGTTCTTCATAATACAAGAGGCTTTGAAAGTTGATGTCAAAGAAGTTGATGGAAGAGTAGTCATTGACAATACTTGGGGAAGAGTGAGTCAGAAGGGAGTGGAGAAAGAATGGTTAATGACAAGGTACGGATGGGCAAGAATAATAATTTCCAATGTTTTATAACTCACAGGATAACTGATTGGCAACAACTGATTGAGTATTTCAAAATGGCTAGTAGAGAGGATTTTGCATGCATTAGACAAAAATGATTTATGTCTAATGTAGTAAATATACCATGCGTCCTAATGCAATCATTATGAAAAGTTCGCAAGTACTAAAACCTCATACTGTATCCCACAAATGTACAAATTTCTATGTATTTAAATTTCAAATTAAGGGGGAGCATTGAAAAAGAATCATAGTTATAATTTTGACACCTTTAAAATTAAAATTTTATAGGTTCATCAATTTAGTATAATCTGTTAATTAAAATGCATTTTTGAGTTACTCATAACATTCAGGAATAGTCTCAGTGTGGCACTTAGAATGATCAGACTCTATTGAGATGCATGGAAATGTTTGTTTCAACTGCGGTAGATCTTGCATCCTGCCCTCTTTACCTAGACTCTGTAGATATAAACTAGTCTTTTCTTATGTTATTTATGATAATCAGTTCTCCTGGTATCCCTGCCTATCTCCATAGTCCCTTTTCTGATTCTAGATGTGATTTCTGCAGTCAAAATATAAGGAATTCCAAGATTGTTCCCATCTGGGGCCTTCTAATGCTAAAGAGCATGAATGAAGTTCGTTTGCTTTGTAGTGTCACTGACAGCTGAAGGCCATTTATGACTATTAATCCTTTCCTTTGGGTTATGTTTTGCTTAGAAGAGCCAAACAAGATAACAGATCTAGTGGTATTTAGAAAGGACACAGCTAATTTACATTTAATAGCACAGTGTATTTATTCACTTTTAACTAGAGTCTAGTAAATATATTGATAACATGACTAACAAAAGATAAAGAAAATACCATGCTTGGGGCCGGATACATAGCTGTGCATTAAAGAGCTCTGGTTACTCTTCCAGGGGACCTACGTACATTTCCCAGAACGTGAATCCAAGCAGCAGTACCAAGATAATGAATGAGTTAGATTTCTGGAGAATGTCTTGTAAGATAAAGTAATCAAGAAGATAATAAAATATGCTAATCTAGTTAATATGAGCTGATTTAGCATACAGGGAAGAAAATCTTTTGTTTACTAAAAAGTTAAAAAATGATTGTTTTTCATAAAAAATGTCTTTTTCACTTAACTTCTGTTGAAATGATCAAATGACTTCAAACACTATTATTAGATGAGTGCTGGCAATCACCACCCTAACACACTCACTCATATGGGAAAATAAATTATGCCTTATAGAACTGACATGTAAAAGCACGGACGTGAAGTACATAATGTGTAAAGATTAAGAAGTTAATATGGATGGAATGACATGTAATAAAGATGTGATCAACATACATCTTTCAAGTAGGAAAAAATATACTATTTTAGAAAATGAGGGATTATTCCCTGGTGGTCAATTGCTATTCTTAATTTTATTTTTGGAGAGCAAATAACAAAGCCATCAACTTCCCATGTGGATGGAGCTGCTCCTGCAGAACACACAGGCTGATAGACAGAACCAGTGGGTGAGCACTCTGAGTTCTCCAGGAGGCCTTTCTGGCTGCATGACCCTACCCACACATAGTGCTCTCAGTGTCCTCTCCCATGAGGAGATTTGCCTCTCAGGGCTTCTCTTCCAGGAATCATTATTTCCTTCAGAGAGATGCACTCCCAAACTGGGATGCTTTTCAGCTTTTTGTCCTGGGGTTATAAATCCTGAAATGTCTATAAGGAGCTTTAATTTAGGATGACAGGGGAAGCATTGGTAATGTAAGCCCTCGGGAACCTGGTTTCAATTAGTTACTTTATTCAGCTCTGTGTTGTGGTCTGTAGTGTGTTCTTTCTTAAGTTCAGTACTCAAAGCTTTAAGAAAAGGGAAATGAGGAGGAAAATTTATGAATCTTAAGAAAACAAAAAAGCATGATCTTTTCATGCCTAGGCACACATAAATGAAGAGAAAATTTTCTTTTATGGCACTGGGAAACCAAGGAGGTGGATGGTGTTAATATTAAAAACAAACCTACATATATGTGTATGCATGCACACTCTTACATATGTGCACATGCAGATGTTCATGCAAATATCTATAATGCATATATTTTGTTTGTGTTTATATATCAATTCTACTTTTTAAAGACTAAACAACCACTGGCCTTTCTGTTGCTTTGAAGACATGTCTCGCTTTGAAGACATGTCTCTGTGGTTTTGATTATAATGATTGTGCCCATGTGAGTGTCAGATTTGCCTGGTGGTTGCCAGTTCAGTGACATGGACGAGAGTTTAAGCTTCTCAAGGGCTCATGTTCTCACCTCTGAACTTAGTTAAGGTTGTACAAGAGACTATATGAATATGTAATGAACAGCAGGAAGTATTAATGCCTTATTTATATATTTTATATAAACATTTTCCAAATATAAGGACTTTTGTTCCAATTATACTTTATTTTTGTTCTCAAATCATAAACCCATAGACTTAATTATCTGACTTGCAATGTTATAGTTTGTAAATTCGTTACATGGTAATCACTCTCCTCATGGACAGTGATTCCCCCAAATTGCAACTTATTGACTTAAAATGGAAAATGCAACTGACTTCAAAACTATAATAACCCTACCTGCATGACTGTTGCCTCATGCTCCTATCATTAACTGATATGGAAAATCAATCTGTAATCTGAGGCCAAGTGGGTAAATATAGAATCCAGTCTAGAGAGACAAACTTTTAGCAACCAAAGCGATCTCAGTCATGAGGATTTAATCATCCATGTCTCTACAATGCCCGATTTCAGTCTTTTCTTCTTCATTCTCTCCCCTCCACAACTCCCTGTTATTTTGCCCACTGTTTGTCTCCAAACCCTCTTTGATTAACCTTTGTATTATAAGTTGTATTTTATATTAGCCTTATCTTCCCCTAAGGCTGAAAGGTAGAACTGACAAGATCATAACGTGAGAAATATTTTGAAACCCAGACACGATTAAATCACATCAATTCACATGGGTTGATGATCATATATACTTCACAATAAGTTGGAAATAGCCCAAGGATAAAAATTCGAAATGTAGCTTATGAAAATTGATGTATACATTAGAGATGTGGACTTAAGCAGTTATTTTGTTTGATAATGAAGAGTAATTTACATGAACAAATAGATTAACATATAGTTTATAAACATACTCTGTTGCTGAACTACTGTGTCTTTTCAGTCTCTAGAAATATTAATCACTTTTTCACTTCCCGGGTGGTCTTTGTCAAAGTTGGTTTAATTTTTGAATTAGAAAACTAGCTTAGTCCATTTCTAGAGTTTAATTTTTTTTAAGGTAGTTGTATTTCAGCAGGCTTTTGTAATTGTAATTCTGTAATCTCAGTGTTTGGGATGTCATTTTGCTGTGCACCAAAAAATACATAGATGAAAAAAAATAGCTACGGAATGACAGAGTATTTTTCTAAAAGCTGTGTATGGCAGAAATCATTGTGGAAATGTAATGTATGATGACAAAGACTGGGAAATATGAGCCTAGTGTCTGAGCGTCCTATATATTGAAGTTCAATATTCCAAAATAACAAAGACTTGAAGCTGCACAAATATCCTTATCCAGGCATGTCTCTCCTCAGTTACTGGTTTAAGATCTCAGAAAAGTGGGCCATGCAGGTGGTCTCATTACCTGCCTACATACGTTTCAGTAAGGCTAAAGTTATAATGAGAGTTCATGCCATCCTCTGCTAGTAGGGAAAGTTATCACTCTAATATGTCTTACATACCATGAGGATGTTATTTCAGCCACCCAGCTACTAAATTGAAACATGTGGCAGAACCTGAGTTTCTGAATCATTGATGGCTTAGTGAAATCCTAGCGAACCTTAAGCATATTGTGTCCATAGAATTTTGGCACATATTCTGAAGTACAAATAATAGAAATATGTCTTCTGTGGGTTTTGAGGGAATGTACACTGCTTGAAGATACAAAAGATGTAATTGTTGAAGCTGTTCTCACTGCAAACTGTTAGTCAATTATCGTTTTATAAGAGTTTGCAAAGGTCTTACATAGGAGGGACCTTTCATAGTAAAGGAAGAATTTTGATTTTAAAATAATCTCTAAATCTTTATTTTATTAACTTTTCATCTGCCAATTGAAACACTCCTTACTTCCTTCCTCCCCTCTCATGCTCACCACATAAATCCCTCCCCCATTACCCTCTCGTGTTCTCCTCAGAGAAGGGACCACCCCCTCCGTACCACCCTACCCTGTGATATGAAATTGCAGAGGACTAAGTGCATCCTCTCCCGCTGTGGTCTAACCAGGAAGTCCAGCTAGGAGAAAGGGATCCAATGGTCAGCGATAGCCCCAGCTCCAATTGTTAGTGGCTCCACATGAAGACCAAGATGTACATCTGCTACAAATGGGTAGGAGGCCTACATCCAGCCCATGCATGCTCTTTGGTTGGTGGTTCAGTTTCTGTGAGACCCCTGGGCTCAGGTTTGTTGACTCTGTAGGTGTTCTTGTGGATCAGTTAAATTGAGCTCCATACACACATATGACATGTTTGATCAAATCTATTCATACTCTTCAAATTCCTCTATAGCGTCCTCTTCATTTTCTTTCCCAATTTTATATGCTCTTAAAAACTAACAAAACAAAACAAACAAGAAACAAAAAAAAACCAAACAAACAGAACAGTAAGTCCAGTTAGTGCTGCCCTTAAGCTCATTGGTGTAAGATGATGTGTGAATCATGCATCTTTTCAGGAGCCACATCCCTGAGAAGAGCTTGCCCTCCCTCGCAAGCATGATCTGCTGCCAATAGCTTTTCAGCTAGGGATAGAACTTCCCTCTCTAGAAAGAGTATCAAGTGAGTGTTCTCCTTTGGTCCAGGGTATGATGATAGTTAAACTGAGGAAGGAGAGCAAACTCCAACTTACAGTTGTTGGGAATTCTACATCTAATAAGCTGAGACTTATGTGTGAACATTGAAGAGAATTGCTCTGGGGCCTTTTGAATCATGGAAAAATGAACTCTGGGAGTCATAAACATTAGAGAATAAGGAATCAAACAAGAGGAATTTATACAGGGAACAAGAAGAAAATAAAGAGAATAATGGATAACTCAGTACAGAAGTTGGAGGTCCCAAACAGTAATAAAGAAAGAAATCTAATGGAGAGATTATTATTATAATCATTCTTTACTAGGACAGGTTTTTTTTTTCTACCTATGAAAAGCAAATTGCTCTGCCAAGAAATGTCTTATCCTTTGAGGTATTTTATCCTAGCCCTTTCCAACTACTTGTGAATTTTAGAATATGTATAAGCGTATGACACTTGTTGAAATATACTATTTTATAAATGTGTTTTATTATATATCACCATGTTTTCATTTAATCTATATAGTATAAAATAAAACAGTGTTGAAATTATGACACCATTGGATTATACATAGATTTAAGATTACTTTGGAAGTTTTAGTTCTTAGGATATCTTGAATCGGTGCTTGCTGATTCATTGTAGGTGAAGGCCCTTAAAGGGTTCACAGTATTGACTTCAGGAAATAATAAGAGTAAATAACATCCTGTAATGTTGGAATTGGGGTCACTTTAGGTTCCAAGAACCATAGTTGCAGCCTCAGACATTGAACAGAAAGTACCATACATGTGAGATCTTGAGTAAGAATACTATAATACCCAAAGTGACTGGAATAAAACAAGGGATGTAGTTTGGGAAGATAATGAAGCATCAGGAGACAGGCTCACGTTTGAGAAATAATGCTATGTTTTACAGGATTCATCAGAATTTTAGACCCTCCTGGAACTCTTCAGTGTGAATATGAATTCCATTACCTGTTGGTTTCAGTTATTATATGATGTATTTGACCTAGACATTCATTCTAAAGGATGTGTAATTTTTTTATTTTGAACTGGGAAGATCTTTTTTTTTTACTAGATATTTTCTTTATTTACATTTCAAATGCTATCCTTAAGGTCTCATAAAAATTTGTGTATATAAGGTTATCAAGGTAATTGACAGATGGTGAAACAGGCAGAGAGAGTAGGTAAATGAAGAGCCAGCCATAGTGGTCTACCTCCAGCATCTGAGTTATGAACAGTGTATTAGCTCTTTACTCCTGGACTTTTAGTTTATGCACTGAGAGTAAACATTTCAGACATCACTTTTTGCCCACCTACCTTTTTATTTATGTGTTTCTGTATATAAACTTGAAGTAAATGTAATTTCCATTATATATCCAGCTATACATTTTCTGATGAAATTGTTAATTAATATGCATGGCTTTAGGGAATGTATTTCTGTAAATAAAGTGCCATTTATTGCCATTTAATCCTAATTTCAATAAATTAAACCTTTTAGGTGTTGAATCTATATATGGCCAGTGGTCACTATGCACCTTTTTAAATAATCCATACATTGTTTTAGTCGGTGAATGGACATAATCTTATTATAATGAGAGAACCATAGTACTAAGTCTGTTATCCCAATAGCTATTTGTATTTTTTCCCTTTAAAAACTTACAAATGGAAAGTTTCTATCTTATTTATTCATTACTAAGAAGTAAATTTTTCTCAAAGCATTTATGCAGTTCATAAGAGAGTGATTAAAATGAGCATACATTCCACTGTGGAAGCAAGTTTTACTGTACAGAGAAAATAATGAGGGCCCTGTTGTAATGCAAGTTCAGATTCAAAATGTATAGGATGGGACTTGAGATCGTATGTTTCTTATAAGTTCCAGGTGATGCCAAGGTGAGTGGTCACCTGTGTGTTATAAAAACACTGAGGGAATGAGTCAGTTTTAATAAACATGTGAATTGGAAGAGAACTTAAGGGCAGGTTGGTTGGTAGTCTAACAACATGACTACATACTGACTCATCTTCAGGGATTTAGTGGGAAAGGGAAAGGCCATTCATGAGTACACAGAGTAAATAATGATACTATGAATAAGAATAAATAAATAAATAAATGTATCGGGACTTTGAAGGTGGATGAAGACAAATCATGAGTTTGTTGTGATGGGTGAGATTGAAGATAATGCAGTTGGGCAAGTCTTTCAGGTACCTGATATAAAATTGCCATATAAAGATGTTAATGTAGGAAATTTAGATGGACTCTTAATCGGAAGTGAAGAGATGACATTGTTTGAGGAAGCAGGCCATACTCTGTGTTGAGAAGATCATGCCTTTAAGAGTTGATGGAAAGGTATGGAATGAATGTAAGAGAAATTGTCAAGAGTGTTGGTGTGCGGGTCAGTTAGCCATGATAGGAAAAGATGTAACAAATAGAGAACCTGGTAGATACCAAGACATTAGAAAGTCCTGCAATAAACAAAACCCCAGTGATGTCCACAATAGTGGCCTCACACATCTTCTCAGTAACTTATAACCCCAATCTTTAGGACCCTGAGAGTACGGGCTCATGACTTAGAGGCCAGCCTGAGCTACATACCATGTTCCAGGTCTGCATGAACTATGTAGAGTGACCATGACTCAGAAAACCAGACAGAACAAAAGAGGAACAGTACATATAATTGGTTATAAAAGGCAAGAGATAAATGGAAGATGCCAAGTATCAAGCAATTGAATGAATTAAGAGGTATTTTTACAAAAATAAGCATCATGTGAATGAAATACACTTTCACAGTCCATCAGAGAGACAGCTATGAAGCCAAACAGACTTTGGGAAAATCACTTAATAGTTCTGAAGCTTGCTGTTGCCTTTTCATAATTGAATGGCAGAATTATGTTATTTCTTTAAACATTGTTCATCAAAATAATGAGCTAGCTTTTAGTTACTGGAAAGCCTGCTGCTTTGTTATCATGTTCACTGGTCTTGTCTATGTTCAGTGCAGGAAGTATAAGAACAAGTCCCTAAAATTGTAGGTGGTCCTCTTCCTTGGGGAGGGGGGTGTCAAGAGATTTCCTCATCTTGCTTGTTCTATCATCATGAAAATGCCTTCCAGATGAGAATGAGTACACTTTATTCCAGGCTGCAGTAAGGCCATGCATATTCGCAATGCAGGTAGGTGCAGACAGAGAACAAAACACACTACCAGAAAAAAAAAAAATGTTTCTCTTGTCTAAATCCTCCTTGCTTAGCATCAGAGCAAGGTGATCAATTGCAAAAAAGTTCCAACAGTCTTTCATGCAGATGACAGCAACTCTATGCTATTCCAAAGTCCTTGTATCTGCTAAAGACTGTTCATGTACTCTGCGTGTGATTATGTAGATACAATAATTCCCCTAAGACGTTATTCTCCATGACAGCATCTACCCTTAGCTACAATGGGTGTACCAACAGGCAGTTGGATCTATAGAGCCTAACTATTTTTTTCTCTAAACACCATCTCTTCAACTTTTAGCAACATAGAAATCAATTTAAGGTACAAACTTGTGTTTTGCATATCAAGTATTACTCTTCAAATTTGGTTTAAATAATCATGCCTTATATTTCTTTGATCAAAGTATTTATTTAAAAAAATGTTTGTGGGGCTAGTGGTATGTTTCAGTGTGTATAGGCACTAGTATACAGATTGGAAGATGTCCTAAGTTCAAATCCCTGAGCCTATGGTCTAGTGGGATGTATCAGTAGATATGGTCACTAGTGAACAGATTGGAAAACCTCCTAAATTCAAATCCCAGGCTTACAAGGTTACAAGAAAAAGCCAATCCCAGAATTATTCTCTGACATCACATGTGTTGTATGATATAAATGAACCTGTAGAATTCATACACACACACACACACACAAGCTAAAATAATTAAATATAACTTAAAATGTTTAGTCATTATCAGAAACATTAAGATTTTTCTTATTTTGTTAGAAATTAATTGTATTTAATATAAAATTTTTGAATGCAGCTCTCTTTCAATAAAAATATTGTATTGTAACCTTCTTGTAAAAATTATATGCTATTAGGTATTAACAATAGCATATGGGTTATCAACTCAGCTTTTAATGAATGGCTTTTCAAAACATTTGCTTTAAAAAAGCAAGTTAGAGATTTCATCACGTCATCCCTTCCTTTTACTATTCTGGAAAAAGGAATTTTAGCCTGTAAATGAAACTTCAGAGGTTTTTATAAATGTTTTTAACAGTCCAAGGTTAAGGTTCTATAAGATAAAATAACATTATTAAGTATTTATAATGTCTAATATCTCTCAGCATAACTTTAAAGTCAGCAGTGGGATGTTTTGCCAAGAGAGAGGTGGTGCATTCACAGGGCATTCATAAGTGAAGCTCATGGTGTATGTGTTGCATTACCATAATTTTCTGATTAATTTGTTCTTCGTATGTTTCTGTGTGATCCAATTGCATTTCCATTGACTCATAACTTTTGTGTAAGTTTGTACTTTCTCTCCATGTTCAAAGAATTCCTTTAATTCCATTTCTCTGTTTCTCCTCATACAGTCTGACAGCCAGATATGCAGCTCAGTCTAAACACAGTGGAATTGCAACCAGTCAGAAAAAGCCTACTAGGTCAGTTCATATCTCTAATCTGTTGTTTGTTAGTGATGTTCACGCGAGTGCCACTGATACTCTGTCCGATCACTCTGAGGTTTAGAAAACATGACATACTTCTGAGAGCCCTAAGTTTAGAGCACTCAGTGCTTCTGAGTGGATTTCCAGATGGAGACTGTGGGGTGAGTGTATTAGATGGTTAAATGAGTTTAGAGGTCTGGTTTTGCTTGAGATTTAGTAATACACAGTGATATGGCGGGCAAAGGCTGTGTCCTAGGCTTAGAGCAAGTGAGGAACAAGGACTTTGCTAGACCTCCCTGATCTTTCTTAAGGTCTCAGAATCTGAAAGTGTTACAACAGAATTTTTAACTATTTTGAAAGAGGCATATATGGAGAAATTAACCTAGGATGAGAGTCTATCTAAAATAACCTAAATTTCTGCTTTTATAACATGTATTTAAAGATTTTATATACATATATACATATATATGTATATATATACATATATATATGTATATCACACATATAGGCTTTGTTTTTTTACAAATGATATATAACATACCAGAAGAGTATGTTTGTTGTTTATGCTATTGAAAAAAGGGGATATTGGGAGTTCAAACCTGCTGGGCGGAACAACATAAGGGGTTTCACTCTCCTGTGGCTGCTGTGTACGTTCCCACTCCCTGAAGAGCTATATAGTGGTAGAATGTTAGCCATTGCTTCAGTCACGAATCAGGCTGCCCAATGTCCCCTCGTGAGGGATTCTGACAGCTTGAGTCCATATGTGTCTTTGCCTGGCCTTGTTTTTTTGTTGTTGTTTTGTTTGGCTTGGTTGGTTAGTTCGTTGGTTGGGTTTCTTTCTTTTTTTTTCTTTTCTTTTTTTTTTTTTTTGTATGAATTTCCACAACAGTAAAAACTTATTCTGGAGAGAAAAATATTTTAAAATTATTTAATAAAAATAGCAGCAAATGGCATAAGTTGCTCTACTTGAGGAGAGTGACATGCTATGAACAATGAGCACATTTATGGNCATATCTTTGTTCTAATACAGCTTTTCTCTGTTGCATTCTCTCTCTCTCTCTCTCTCTCTCTCTCTCTCTCTCTCTCTCTCTCTCTCTCTCTCTCTCTTTCTCTTTCTCCCTTCATCTCATTTCCCTTTTTATTGCTTTGATGAATGATCTGGAGGCTCTGGCTGCCTGGCAAATTAGGGTAATGAGAAGAGCAAATGTATCTTTTAATTTGTTTTAATTTGTTCTTCTGAGGACTTAGCTTCCTGGGTCACAGGAAAGATTAAAATGCATCTTAATTGCTTTCTAGAAGTGGGTCAAGTTTCATTGCAACCGGGGCAAGTTTGAGGACAAACTGTTTACACATGAGTTTGGAATGAATTTCAAAGTCTATGGTTATGTCTACAAAAATTGCTCTCATATTTATTGGAATTGGGTCATTTGGCCCAATTAATTATTTGACTGCTTTCTGTGGGGAGTAGTCACTGGTACTGTAAATTCTAGTGTCTTTGGTTATGATGTTGTAGTTACAACCCCTTGTTGAGCTATTTGAGAAAAAAAAAACTAAGAGCTAAATCCATTTGGAAAAGATTCTAATCTTGTGTATGACACAACCTCTAACTAGCAAAATAGCTGAAGAGACTATTTATTAGCCATATGTGTTTAAACTCTAAAGTATATTTAAAAATTGAAACTTTTAACTGTCTGTAACATCTGTTCATTTATTATTTGTATTTTCCTGGAGCTTATTGCATTGTGTGATTCTCCTGTTATAAAAGATACTTTTGGGGCTGGTGAGATGGCTCAGTGGATAAGAGCACACGACTGCTCTTCCAAAGGTCCCAAGTTCAAATCCCAGCAACCACATGGTGACTCATAACCATCCGTAGCAAGATCTGACTCCCTCTTCCGGAGTGTCTGAAGACAGCTACAGTGTACTTACATATAATAATAAATAAATAAATTTTTTTTTTAAAAAAAGATACTTTTGTTTTAAGGGTTTGCTTTCTCAAGTCATATAGCATAGTTGAGATGTGTTGAAACCTGTCCTGTTAAATACATTGGTAATTTGGATATAAAACATATACAAAAAATGTTTTAAATTTTTCATTTCAAAAAAATCTGTGAAAAGATCAGCACTGTATTTCTTAGGTTTTGGATCCGATCCATCTTTCTGTTCAAACAAGAATTTTCCAAGCAGTGTACCATCTCGATCACACGGTGGCAGCACATGCCCACAGAGCGTTCAATATTCCTATCACACATGGCAAAAGCTCCAGGTTTTACTTCCTGTGGATTGGCACAAACGTAATGTAACCTAGAAAATAGGTACAGTTCATGAAATAATTGACAAGTGAAATTTTGAAGAGAAGCATAATAAAACGTAAATTGAGCCAAACTGAAACTTAATGATAGCATTAGTCAAAGTGTCAGGTTTCAAGCATCAAGCTACTCTGTTGATAATAGAAATGGGGTGCCTGTCCACATGATTTGTCCTGCATGCACACAATGTCTCGAAACTGCCTTCAGTTCAGGTATATTTCAACTGTGTTCTACTAACAGCGATTTTTCTTCCTCGGAATCTAACATCCTGTTCTTGTCCTATGGGGGGGAGGTGGCCACAGGTGAAAATAAATCTCAGTTGCCTTTTTTGACCAGAGAATGGAAGATTTCTGTGAGACAGCTCAGCTACCTATAATATAATCGTGACTTTGTTTGTGGCATATTGTTTTTATTGTAAGTTAGTAGCTTAGCTAGTCAGTAAAAAAAAAAAAATGTTGTTTGCCTTTTGTTCAATAATGTTTGTTACCACTAATTTCTAAGTCTTTGGAAAAGCTGCAATAGCTGCACATATGTTCCATACACTGAAAGTAGAATTTAAGCAACGACATATATCTAAGTACTATGATAGAAACTCTATAAGGTTAAGTTTTTCTCTTTTTCCTTGTCATATAATTTTATGGTGTTTTTCAATATAAACTTATATTCATTTAAGTAAGTTTATTTTTATAGTTAAAGGCCACTTTATTTTATTTTTCCTATTTCAAGGACATTCTTATAAAGAGGTGTTACTAGATTTTTCTGTTAGTCTCTTACTTTGTGTTCAGCTGTTTATCACTGCTTATCATTTTCTGTTAAGTACATCATAGTTGGTCCTGTATTGTAGGTTCCCTACCACTGCTTCTTGCTCACAAATCCATTCTCCTTAACTTCTGAAGTACACACTAATGATGTAATGTTTCTCATGCTATTTCAGGCTTCCAGGGCCCTCTAGGGTGCCAGCTGCGAGCAGCAGCAACAAGGCTCAGGGAGCCTCCAATCTCAATAGGAGAAGTCAGAGCTTTAACAGCATTGACAAAAACAAGCCTCCAAATTATGCAAATGGAAATGAAAAAGGTAAGTGTGGATCTGTCACGTCATCCTGCCCAGAGCCTAATGCATGTTTGCTGACTTGGCACACACTGCTTTTAATAGTTGACCAGTGGAGCAGCTCAGGGGCTGCAATGTTATCAGAAGTTTCCCAATCCCCACCATCACGAGTTCCAGTTTCCTTCTGGACCTTTCTATTTTGCAGAACATTTTAAGGGAATGAGATCTGTACTTTAAAATAAATTGTTAACTATAGAGCCAAGCCTAAAATCTGTTTCACACATACACACACACACACACACACACACACACACACAAAATAGTTACCCCAGATGCATATAAATAGCATTTTCTTATGTCTTTCAAGTTTTACGAAATTTCGACCTAAAATCAAAATGCTATCTCGAATTTACTTGAGTCCTTATGTCAGTTATCATAAATGACAAAATGTGAGAGCTGTTAGGGTGCATGCATCCAAAGTTGAGACACAATGAGCAGGCTATGGTAGTGGTACCTGTCATCCCTGAACCAGGAGGATAAAGTAGAGGGCTCCTGCACATGTGAGGCCATTGTGGGCCTATATAGTAAGTTCCTAATTAGGCAAGATGATGGAGTATGTCCATGTTTCAAAACAATAAGAACTATAAATAGTGGATATATGTTTGTGATAAACATCTTTTTTAAAAGCAGCGGTAGTTGTAAATGTTATAACCTCAGCTTTCCCCAAGCACAAAATTATCTGTATTCACGTTTTCTTAAAAAAAGACTTAAGAGAAATATAAAATCTCAAAAATAAATACGTAAAAAAGACACGAGTATAGGTATATGAATGTTAGATTATAAATTATCTGCATGCCACACAGTTCTCTACGATGTGCAAAACATACATTTCAAAAGATACTGGCTTGGACTTGTCCCTTTTGGACCCGGGACTAATTGAATGGATGTGCCCCCTTGTAACCGAATCCTGAGGAAATCAAGAAGCCATACTTTGTAAATACTGCAGCTACTAGAGCAAGTTTTCTAAATCAGTAAAACTTACTATCTCTATTCATAGGACCCTACCTTATGTAGGAGAATATATGAAATTAAGAAGTGATTCCTATGTCTAATCAATACAACTACTGGGATGTTTAATTTGAATAGTTAAATCAAGTGTGTGCTATTTTGCGCAGGTTAGATAATCACCACTTGTTTCAATATGTACATAGGCAGCATCTCTTATTCAGACACACAGGAAGAGGTACAATCTCGTAGGAAACAATTTTTGTGACAACCTTTCCTTTGGCTAAGGCAAATTTTAGAAGATTATAATCCCTAGAGAGCAAAGTATCAAATCCCTGAAATACCCACTAGTTTTAAGTCCAGTGGTGAGACGGGATGAGGAAGTATAGTGTGTATTTTGAAGCCTAAGGCTTTAAAATTAAGAATAAAGTCTCCTTTTTGTAGACAAGTGTTTGAGCATTTGATGATTCATAAGGACTTAGCAAGTTCAAAAGTTTAATCACAAAGTTATTGCTGGCATAGCAGTGAGCTCAATTAGCTTTCAGACTATTCTGAAACCTACTTGCTTTTTACATTCCTGATTTGCTATCTTAACCCATACATTAATCAATGAACAATTTGAAACAAGGAAAAAAATCGCTGGAGGGATCAATCCAAAAAAAAGATTTGATTTTTTTAAATGATACTTTATACAAATACAATTACTCTTCTCTTACAGACTCAGTAATTTTGAACATTGGTTTCTTTTCCCTTTTCATTTAAACTAAGACAGGGAGCCGGGCGTTGTGGTGCATGCCTTTAATCCTAGCACTCAGGAGGCAGAGGCAGGTGGATTTCTGAGTTTGAAGCCAGCCTGGTCTACAGAGTGAGTTCCAGGACAGCCAGGGCTACACAGAGAAACCCTGTCTTGAAAAAACCAAAATAAATAAATAAATAAATAAACTAAGGCATATTCCTAAAGGTTTTACTATTTGGTAAGAAAGGAAATGGGCAATAGAAACTTCAGATGGAAATAAATACTTTCCCTCATTTTTGACTTTAGAATGTGTTATACAGATTCAAGCTAATTTTACAAATAGATACAGTTTGTAGAAGCAGCTTACAAACAGTGGTATGCAGGGACTACCATGATTTATTTAAAATACTCATGCTTATATATATATAAATATATATATACATATATATATACATATATATATGGCATATACGTGTATATATATGCCATATAAATGCCACATAAATAAATGAATAAATGCACATATGTGTGTGCATATATATGTTTATATATGTATGTGTAGGTGATACCATAAAAATACTATCTATACTAGTTCCAACACACATACAAAACTAGTACTAGAAAAGAGATTTATAAGTAGTCTAGACATTTTGATAAAGATAAGTTGTGAAATGATGGATTTCTGTAATTTCAAAGTCTTTACTTCTAGTATCTTGAAGTAAAACTCCAAGACAGACAAACCCATCCATTTTCAAGGATGTTCAACTTCTCATACCTGATTCTAACATTAGTATGTAGCAATATTTCTCATCACCACAAGATGGAGACAGATACAATGCAGTAGGTGACCTTGCTTGATTAATTGAGAAAACCAAAGGTGTGAGAATGTAGTGCTTTCACTTTTCACTTTAAATAGAAGTAACTGAAAATTTCAAAGCATTTCAAAACATAAATGAAGCATATATCATATATTCCCTTTGGATTAGAAGGTTATGGGAGAAGGATGTGCAGCCATAACCTGAATCGTGAAATATTGAAGCTACATTTTACAGATCGCTTTATAGATTTGTAGACAACATTTATTACATATAAAATATGGGCATTAAATGTCTATATATTGCCAATAAGTTTGAATAGGCTCACGTGATACAATACAGGCATCTGGAGACTATTTGATTCATATAGTGTCCTTACTATTTGAATTATTTACATCATTGGATCCAATGTCATTTTATAATTATCTTATGCTATTTTGTATTTTTAATAAATTATCTTAAAAATACAAGAACAAAAATATTGTAAATTTTGCATTGGAATAAATTTTAACACACCCTGTATTCTAGTTAGGGGCACAAACTTTAAGTTAGGATGTTTGGATCCAGAGCTTTGCTATTAGGACTTTGTAGTGTTTACGTGTCTTAGTTACCTTTCTACTGCTGTGGATACCATGACCAAGGCAACGTATAGAAGGAAGAGTTTACTGAGAACTTAAAGTTTTACAAGGTTAAAGTCCAAATCCACCATGGCAAGGGGCCTGGCAGCAGCAGGCAAGCAGGCATGGTGAAGAAACACTAGCTTAGAGCTCACAAATTATAGGCAACAGCCAATAGGCAGAGCTAAGGCAAGAAATGCTAACTGGGAATGGCATGGCTCTTGAAACCTCAAAGACCACCCCCAGTAGCGTGTCTCTTCCAACAAGGCCACACCTTCTAAATCCTTCCCAAACAGTTCCTTCAGTTGAGTACCAAGCATTCAAATATATGAGTTTTGGGGATTCAAACCACCATATTTAAAAAAGCGTCATAGTGACCCATGGCTCCAGCTGCATATGTAGCAGAGGATGACCTTGTCGGGCATCAATGGGTGGAGAGGCCCTTGGTCCTGTGAAGGCTCAATGCCCCAGTGTAGGGGATGCCAGGCAGGGAGGATGGAGTGGGTGGGTTGGTGAGCAAGGGAAGAGAGGATGGGATAGGGGTTTGCGGGGAGAAACTGGGACAGGGGATAATATTTCAAATGTAAATAAATAAAATATCCAATAAAAGAAAAAAGACATGTAAATATTTAAAATTATTCATGTTTTTAAATTGAAAATAGATTCTTCTTTCAAACTATACTCCCAAATTACTGTTTCCCTCCCTCCACTTTTCCCAGTTCTCCCCCATATCCCCTTTTCTTCCAGATCTACTCTCCTTCTATTTCCTCTTCAGAAAAGAGCAGACCTCCAACAGACAACAGACCAGCAGGATCTTAAAAATAATTTTAAAAAGAATATTCCATCAGCTAATAAATTGTTGTTGTATGTGTCTAAGAGAGATGGCAACTCTAAAAAGTTTTTTATAAATGTTATAGTTTTATAATGAAGGAGTTTAGGGTATATTATTTAAATGTTATAAATAAGATGGTTATTTCATTTTAGTTATTAGATATTGAAACATCTACATTTAATACTTTACAATCTTTCACCTAGTACTTAAAGAAATTGAGTCTACTAGTTTAAAGAAGTTGGTGAACAAGTAGCTTGTGACATGGGATTCATTATAATGTTCCATGAATGTTCAAGAAGATCCAGTTCAGTGCCAAGTATATAGATTCTTAACAGAGCCTGGTGTGACTGAAACTTATGGTTGGGTGTCTTCTAATACATCAAAAAAAAAAAAACCTCAAAATAAAAATATTTTTTGTTTGAAGAGTTAACCAAATAATTTGAGAAACCTCTAGAATTTGTAGTGTGCATAAAGATTTATTTATTCAAAGCATAGTAGCATTAGTTGATATGATTGGGGGTGGAAGGATACAGGAGGAATTCCACGTGGTGGGACACCTAATGGAATCAGTAAAGAAACACACACCTCACTTCAATATCCAACAGAATTCTAACAGACATTCTGCCAAACGTGTGCTCCCTTCAACACATGACTTAAAAATATAAGCTCACCTTGCCATAAGGTATTACTTGGAGAGATGGCTGTGATAGAAATGCCACAGTAGAATCCAGTGCCACCACTGCTCTATTCTAGTGGAGTGTCAGGACAAATTTCTCAGAACAAATGGCAAAATGAAGAAAGTGTCTTTTGTGAAGCTTCCCAGAATCCTTCACTCTCTTCTCCTGATCACCTGCCATTCAAGAGCTAACAATGAATGACACAGGAGGATATCAGCACTTATCTGAGCCTGTGCACTCTCAGAGAGCGCTGTAGACAAATGCATCCTCTGAAGAAAACCACCTCCCTGATCACTAGGAATTAGATCCTGTGAGAACCACGGTGTGACGCATTTGGACATACTCTATGTGTTTAGAGAAACGTTAACAAATTAGTTAGGACGACACATTCGAAGGAGAGTACTCAGGTATTGGAAATGTCTATTTCCCTTGTTTTGTGTGTGACCCAGCTGTGAGCTACATACCTGAGTTCTGAGCTATAAACCTAGGTCACCTTGCACAGTTCCTTAGAGAGGAGTTTTTCCATGTTGCTAAGAGATTTGTCACGGTACCAGAGGGAATGCCAGAGCCTTCTCCCTGTTTCTCTCAGATGGCTCATACTCTAAGGAGGATAGCATCAAGCACCTTCTAGTGTGGAACCTTCTGACTTTTAGTTATACCCAACCTGGATTAGTAGAGTTGATGTCAAAGATCTAGTAACACATTGACTCAATGTTGTAAGCCATTACAATTACCATGAGTTTTGCACTAGTTTTTCATTGAAATTCAGATACCTACTGTCAGCTAGGCATAAGACATTCCTCTTAAGTGTATTTTTTTGCTTGGTTCTTTTTTTCCTCTCAGTTCTTGTAAAATGAATAATAAAGAACTAAACTGTTTTTTTTCTTTCCTAGATAATGCATATGTTTTCATATTTATTTGTTTTTGTTTTATGAATATGAGTATTTGCCTACATGAGTATACACATATCACATGTATATCCTTGTGCCTATGGAGGCTAAAAGAAGCCATTGGAACCACCGGACCTGAAATTACAGATAGCTTTGAGTAGCCATGTGGGTCTTGGGAACCTAACCTGGGTCGTCTACAAAAACAGAAAGTACTCTTAACTGTCTCAATGCATATCTTTTAATTATTATCATTTTAAATTACTAAGAATTTTATTGTGGTTACCATGGCTCTTTTTTCCTCTTTACTATAAAATATATCAATACCATAATCTCTGAAATCTGTATTTTCAACTATTATATTAGCTCAACTATGAGCATACATGAAATAGTAAATATCATTGGGCAGTCCTAGTCAAATGCATTGCTGTTTATGTGCACATGCACACATACTGAGGGCTTTCATTCATTACTGCAAATAGTAAAAGCTGGTTGGTAAGTGGAAACATCCCAAATATTGTACCCCTTCACCAAGTAGGTCTCTGTCTTTGCAAATGGTACTGGCGAGCATAGGCAGAAAGGACAGTGTCTCTGTAACAGCATCCAGGGTTTCTGTTGCGTCATTATAAAACAGTGGCTGAAACATTTCACAAGCCTTTGTAAGACAGTGAGCTGGGATATGATAGAGGCAGTAGACAAGTTTACACCCGGGTCATCCTTTTTGACCTTTCTCCTTTTTCAAAGGTATATTATTGTGAAACAAATTGATCTTCTGTGTATTTATTATTACCAATCTTATGACCACAAACCTGTAATTCCATTGTTTCTTTCCTTCTACGAGATTACTATGCTTAGGGTGTCCCGTATCTGAGCTAGAGTCACCATCAACACTTTGGCTGCTCCACAGGGAACATGTCCCAAAGAAAAACCTAGTTTTTTTTTTTTTTTTTTTTTTTAACTAACTAAGAAACTTAGCAGTGAAAAATGGATATAGAATATTTTCTGAGTTTTTGGGGAAAATATAGCAGTCCACAATGTGGATCAAGGCTCTAAATCACTGAATTTCACCAATGGCTCTATTTCTAATTTCCCCATGTCTGTTTCAACCACCATATTTACTTAAATGGATTAAGTTTAAGAGGAGATCGGAATTACTCCTGACTTAGTGATACTGTTATGGTTAGGAAGCCAGATGTTGATGTGTTAAGTTTAGATCATTTGTAGCCGTTAATTTAGTATATTGTGTCACATTATATATGAAGGGTATATGGAGCAAACTTTCAGAGTAAAGAATGGGCAAAGTCTCTAATGTTATTTATATTTAAATTCTGCTCAGTGGTGATGAAGGCAAATATTCGAATGAATACTCATTTAGCTTCCTGGTGAGAAATATCGTCAGAATTTCAGGGTTTATAGAAAACATATAACACAGAGAAGTAGTTAATTCCTGTACCTATTGGGGCAGAAAATGTATGATACAATGTTTTGGGCTGTCCTGAGTCATGCTATGTGTTTTATTGAGAAAAACATGCTTTCTTTTATGAAACTTCAGTTTTCTCATTCTGGCAAAGGACCGTATGTAACATGAGTGATTGTTATGGGTTTTAAATCAAGGGCATGTTTATAAAAAAATTTCACAAAATTCTTAGAATAATAAATTAAGAAGTATTTAGTGATTAGAGTTGGTGATGGTTGTTGGTATCTAGATGGAAGAAGAGGAAGATTAAAAGAAAAGTTGTCATTTGGAGACCAGAGATAAGAGGCATCATTCACTATAAACAGAAAATGGCTGTAAACATGCAAGGCACAATCAGATAGTTTGAAGGACTTTACATGGTCATACTTTCCTATATCAAGATATATTTATAGTTAGGAGCTAGCTTATCAACATTCAGAATCACATCACTGGGTGAAAGATGCTTACTTGCTATTGAATATATAATTGGCTGAACCAAAGGTTCCCACTTGACCGACTCTGTAGAAGTGACAGACACTGCCATTTTGCTGCTGCTGTTATGTACTCTACCATAAGGAGTCCTGAGAGATTGCCTCACCCAGGCATCTACCTGATACTCTGTGACCTGTGGTTTGTCCTTTTAAAGAATCCCAAGGCTCCTTATTGCTGCTGTATGAAGACAGACTGGGGACAGGCTGAGAGCTGAGCACTGCAAAGTGTCTTAGATATGTGTACTCAACTGAAGCCAATTTTACAGCTGTTGCCATGACTGTCACTATGCTGTGTGAATGTCATAACCTAGAGTCTCCTGGGTCTCCTTCCGAGTGTCGTGATGTTGAATTTCCTCTTCTGTACTTGGCTGTCTATGGTCTACTTAGTTAATTCCCTTCACTTGTTTTTTGCCTTTTCTAAGAAAGGAACAGCATCACTTTTCTTGTCTATCAGCTGTTTCAAAAGCATTCTGACCTACTCTTTCCCATTTTTTATCCTTATCACTATTCCCATGTCCTCAAAGCCAGGACATTTTTGACTTGGACGCAAAATTGCAAATATATAGTAGACCCAAACTAGTTTCTTGATTAAAATGAAGAGAAAAAGAATGAGAAACTATGGTGTGCTTTACTTGTTCTTATTGAATCTTTGCCACAAACATCTTAATACTCAGATGAGCTCAGAAATGAATAAGGTCCTCAGACTTCAATGAAACCAAACATAGTAACACTGTGTAGTTATGAAACATTACTTAATTTGGCCAACAGAGGTGTCATCATAATAAGAAGCAGGGAAAGAGTCCCACAGTGCAGGAGCCCTTGTTTGTGGTAAACTACTGACTGTGTTACTAAGACTCACTGAGTGTGCTGAACTAGAAATATAAGCTCTTCCCACCTTATATGACTGTTGTGAAAGAATAAAGTTAAGAGCTATTCTGTAGACTTAAATATGGTTATTTATAAATGTTACCATTACTTTCCTTGTAGAATGGGAAGTGCCACAAATAGATTTTGATGGCAAGGTGTTAGAATTTGATGAAGTCAGGGCAATGTTTTCATGGTCCTCTAAACTTTATTTCAAGAAGAAAGTGCTTGGACATTGGGTGACTGTATTTCCCCACAATTTTGTTTTCTAATATATGTATATAAGTCTTTATAAATGGAAGTAAATGGAAAAAATATGTACTTCCTAAATGTTTCATGAGTAGCCCTCTTGCCTTGAGCACTTATATATCTTCCTTGTGTCATCTGTCATGGCTTTATTGGGCACCTCCGTGTAAGCTCAGGCAACTCTCATTATCTCTACCATTACTTCCACATACCCTGCTCTTCTGGTGCTTGACATATGTCACCATACAGTGAGGTTTGCCTTATGTCTCTTTTCTTTGCTCTAACATGATTATACAAAGAGTGCCTTAAATCCAGAAGCCACTCAGTAAATATTAACAGACGATATGATTAGACTAGGTTCCGTAGATAGAAGGAATTAAATCAAATTGGTTAATATTCCTAGAAAAAGCAGAATAGAATGACAGTAATTTTGCAAAATTAGTAAACATGTAAATGTATGCTGAGAGACAGATGATAGAAGGTCTTTGGGGATCTGTAATGTGTGGATGATAGTAGATACCCTTGTCTCAGGATTATCATGAATAAAAACAGAAATAGAGTTGGAATCTGGGGAGGTATCTCAGGGTATAAAGGCACCCACAATGCAATTCCAAGGGCCTGAATTAGATACTGGAGCCCATTCAGAAAGACAAATGCACTAGCGCACATCTGCAGTCCTAGCACTTCTACGTCTAGAAGAAAGGTAGAAGGGAGTCAGAGATGGGAAAACCGCCTAACAGCTCAGATTGGCCAGCTAAAACTATACCATGAAGAAGCAGAAACACTAAGATCCTGTCTCAGAACAAATTAGGTAAGAAAGCAACTCCAGAAGTTATCTTTATGTGTGCATGCACGAGCACGCGTACAGACACACACACCACAAAATATAACTTTAGTGTTTAGCTTATGTTAATAAATACAGTTAATTTAAAGTCCACATCATAAATCATATCTAGTCAGATAACAAGTAGCTAATATTGTTGCAACTTAGGAAAAAAAATCTCCATTGCACAAGCAGTGCAATACACTTCACTTATTAGAATAAACTGGATAGCAAAGAATTTCTTAGAAGTAGGATACTGTCTTATTTATCTTCAAGTATATAAATACTTAGAACTAATAAATTTCGTTTGTTGTTTTAGTTTGTTTGTTTTGTTTATTGACAAGGTTTCTCTGTATACCTCTGGCTGTCCTGGAACTCACTCTGTAGACCAGGCTGGTCTCAAACTCAGAAATCCATCTGCCTTTGCCTCCCAAGTGCTGGGGTTAAAGGCATGCGCCACCACTGCCCCGCCTGAATTTCATTTGGTGAGAGTAACTTGAGTATGTATTTAGTTTGCTCCCTGAAATTGATGCCTTCCAAAGAGTAACCAAATTATAACGAGTGAAAATCATAACACAGAAGTAATTTATGCTAGATAATATGTCCTTTTTCAGGTCAGAAGAAATATGTATGTGATTAGGAAATATGTGCAATTGGAGAGATGGCTTGGTGGCCAGGAATACATGATGCTTTCGCAGAAGACATGAATCCCAGTACCCATATTGGCTGGTTCACAACCACCAGCAACTCCTGTGCCAGGGAATCTGATTCCCTTTTCTGGCCTCCGCTGGTACTTGTACACACAAATACATACCCACACACAGACACAGATTCCTGTTTTGTTGTTGTTGTTGTTGGTGGTGGTGGTGGTTTTTGTTTTTTGTTTATGAAGGAAAGGGGGGAAAAGTGCAATGGTGATTTATAAGTGAGTAAAACAAACTAATCTTTTTTTTTTTTCTTATCCATGTGCAGACTCCCCCAAAGGACCTCAACCATCTTCAGGTATAAATGGAAACACACAGCCTCCCAGCACTCCTGGGCAACCCCCAGCCTCAGCCATCCCTTCTCCGAGTGCCAGCAAGCCCTGGCGCAGCAAGTCCATGAATGTCAAGCACAGTGCCACCTCTACCATGCTGACAGTAAAGCAGCCAAGCCCAGCCACGTCCCCCACACCATCTTCAGACAGACTGAAACCCCCTGTCACAGAAGGGGTCAAAAGCGCTCCTTCGGGACAGAAATCTATGCTTGAAAAATTCAAGCTGGTTAATGCCCGGACAGCACTACGCCCCCCTCAGGCTCCCAGTTCCGGACCTAACGATGGTGGGAGAGAAGATGATGCCTTTTCTGAATCAGGAGAGCTGGAAGGTTTTAACAGTGGTCTGAATAGCGGTGGCTCAACAAACAGCAGCCCCAAAGTGTCACCTAAATTAACCCCTCCGAAAGCAGGAAGCAAAAATTTCAGCAATAAAAAGTCTTTGCTGCAGCCAAAAGAGAAAGAGGAAAAGAACAGGGACAAGAATAAAGCCTGCGCTGAGAAATCGGGAAAAGAAGAGAAGGACCAGGTGTCGACGGAGGCAGCTCCGAAAAAGACTTCTAAAATTGCAAGCTTGATCCCAAAGGGCAGCAAGACCGCAGCGGCCAAGAAAGAAAGTTTAATTCCATCGTCCAGTGGAATTCCAAAGCCAGGCTCAAAGATGCCCACGCCAAAGCAAACTATTTCACCTGGCAGCGCAGCAAGTAAAGAGTCTGAGAAATTCAGGACTAGCAAGGGAAGTCCTTCTCAGGCCTTATCAAAGGCCATCACATCGGAGAAAGCAAGCACGCCCAGCCTCTCTGGTCCTCTGGATGGTCGGGAAGCTGGGCAAGCATCTCCCTCCAGCTCCTGTGTCATGCAGGTGGCACACAGCAGTGGACAGAGCCCTGGCAATGGAGCTGTCCAGCTTCCTCAGCAGCAACAGCATAGTCATCCCAACACAGCCACGGTGGCTCCATTCATTTACAGGTGAGGTGGCCTCAGTGGGCCAGTGTTCACAGATCTTCATATTTAGACATGTAACATTAAGTTAAATGGGCATTTGACAATGTTTGCCTTTGATGCTACAGACGCAAAAGTTTAGTCTGCAGAAACCTTTCTATGTGTCAGGCCTTATACTGTCGGAAGCTGAGGGCCTTCAAAAATTAACTTCTATCCTGCTAAGGGCAGGATGGAATCCAAGGTGGCATACATTTCTCATGGTTAGTGGGTCATCATACTACCCTGTTATGACTGGCAAATGGGGACCACTATTAGCGCAAGCTATCTCCTAAAATAATTTTCAGACTAAAGGCACTGACAATCAATTATTTGCTTTCATGTTTGGGATAAAGCATGATGATTAAAGTAGTTGGCACCAAGAGCATACACATATACATGGAATTCCCAGCTGTACCATTTCATAGCTCCTGACTTTAAACAAGTCACTTAAAACTTCCTAGTTTCATTTCCTTCAGCTGTTAGTAGAGTTTAAAATAATAACAAAGGTAATGGATATATTTGGTCTACATTTTAGTATAGTGTAAGTCACTAAATGTTTTTTATAAGGTATAGCATTCACAAAGTAAATGTTATGTTAAATTCCTACGACTAAATATAAGTTTGTAGATGAAAATAATTATATAAGTAGTATATTCATATTTTGCAGTTTTGGGATATGCATTCTAAACTGTATACATCAAACACGATTATATATCTAAAGTATGTACAGATTACTACATAGTTACCAAAGAAGCTGATTTTTCTTGTGCTGTGACTTGCCTCATCAATCAGAGTTCTGTCAGTCACTTGTATAAGCCTAATTTAGCTCACTCTCTGATTAGTAAAGACCTTACCAAGGGAAGAATAATGTCTACTCTGGTCTCATCCTTTTGAGAGGTTGTCAGATTTAAAGGATATGAGATATTTTAGGAACAGGAAGCAAGACTTCCTATAATTATCACAGAGTCAAGACTGCAGTGAAATATTAATGTACAGGATATATGGCTTTTAGAAATAAAACCAAGAATTGTAAATTGCTTATTTTTCCCTTGAAAGAGCCAACTTTTTCCCAAGTTACTATACACTCATTAAGGATAATTTCTATTTGTTACATTTGTTACATTTGATTGGGGTGGGGCAGATGACAGCCTTTGTATTTATTGCTCTTCTGACTCCAGTGGCAGCAGTGCATTTAAGCCTTTGTACCTGGATCAGGAGAGGCATTTGGTTCTCATTCCAGAGTCTGCAACTGGTCAATCAAAAATGAAGATGCCACAGTCAAAGTCCACATTTCAATGATATAAGAAAAGCACAGAGCTTTAAATATATCATACTCAGCACATGTGTGCATTTCAAGTATTTTTTTTCAAAGACATCAGTCATTTTCTAATTTGGCTTTTGCCATCAGTCCATTTTTAAATCAAATATTATTTGTCAATAAAATGAATAGCTACACTTACATATTCATCCTATTACATATTCAGCTTATTTCTGCAAGTGGCACAGTCTTATTTGTTTATTGGGATAAAAATTAAGCAAATGAAAATTCTGTGGATTCCATTTGAAAATATAATTATTTATTCCACCCTTCTTTTTTTTTCCTTTCCAAGATAGGGTTTCTCTGTGTATCCCTGGCTGTTCTAGAATTCCCTCTGCAGACCGGGCTGGGATTAGCAGGGTGTGTGTGATCACAGCCAGTGTGCTTCAGTACTCTTAATCTTGATTAACATTTGAGATAACTCTGTATTGAAATTTTGTATTTGGGGCATGTATTCTAAACTTTTTATGTCAAAAACACAACTATAGATATAATTTCAGATATTATGTATATCTGAAACATACATACTACTAGACAGTTACCAAAGTAGCCAATTTTTACTCTATATTGATACTGAATTTAATTATACGGGACATAGAACTCTTTGGTGGTAATTCTTTATTTTTTAAAATATATACCTAAAAGTTAAATATAGTTACCACATATATCATCATTTTGCATATGAAATGAATAAAGAATAGCTAATCAACATGCTTTCACACACAGTTACCATTTGTGTCATGAGCATACCCCTTCTTTGGAATTCACATGCATTCTATTATTACCACGAGGAATCACCATCTTGTACTAAACTTTAGGTTTCCTAAGCTTATATCTCCTATTAAAAACAGATTTTTGTGTCCCTGAACAATAATTCCCAAAACTATCCCTGTCACTAACATATGACTGCTCTCTAGTTCTCTGAGATCAGCTTCCCCCTCATACACCCCCTTTATTTTTAACCTCAAATGCAGGAAAGAAAATGATTTCCTTTCTGCACCTTCTTGCCCTCCAGATACATCCCTTATACATCAAATGACAGGCTTTCTCCTCTCTTACATTTGAATAATATCCCATTTCACGTGTTATGAGAAAGGAGCGCAGCTTAGCTGGCCGTACTTGTTGGTGTGCCATGTAAGCCAAACAGATTCTTCATACACTTTGAAAGTTTCATTTCTCCCTTTAAATAAAATTTTATAGATGTGTGATGTCATGGATCACTGGCTAGGAACAGAGAGTAGACACAGACTTGCATTACTGCTGTTTAGAAACATGGCCAAATATACTTGAGGCGACGGATCTTAGAGCCACGTTGGTTGCCACCAATGATTGGTCATGTGACTTCTAGTAACATGCTTAAGGATTTTGAACTTTAGTTTTCCAGTCTGTAAAATGGAGATGAAATAATCAGAGCTACCTTATATGACTCTACTCAATATTGGGTTGATATTTATGCTGTGTTGATAACATTTTCCATGCATTACACAGCCTTCTACGAATCTTTCAGTGATTGATGTAGGCTAGCTTTTTTAAAAGATTGAAAGAAGCAGTTCCATGTAAAACCATCATTATTAATGTTAATGATTATACTTAGGTTATTATCAATAATATAAAATAGTTAAAGTAAATAAATGAATAAAACACATTGTTTAGTACTCCATACATGACAGAACTATGAAATATTATCACAAAATTTATAAATAATAAAATTATATCCTCTAAAGGTAGAGTTTTAAGTACTCATGCTTTCCTGCCATGAGTGAGAGATGCTTATATTCCTGATTCATGACATTTTGAGTGTGGGATTACATGTCCTTTCTCATTTTAACTATTCCTATTTATGTAAGAACACTCCCTGAAGCCCTTTGACATGGTTTATAGGAGTTGTTAATTTTAGATATGATAATACTTAAGATTTACGATTTTATAATGGTAGCATCATCTTTTAAAATATCATCTGTAAAGTGCTTGCTTCCTGAAATCGTCCATGTTACAAGATTGATATTCACTTTCTGACATAAACTTCACCACAAATCCATGAGTATGCGACAGTATCCCTATTTATCAGAGATGGAGGAGCAGTGATTTAAATTCAGAAAAGTAATGATCTCGGAAATTCACAGAGCCTGCAAAATTTGCCTCTGGAACAGATTCCGACTGGCTGCCCACGTTTTATGTTCAGTGAGCCTGAACGTGAGGACACGTTCTCCTCTGCTTGTCAGTTCTTTCTGCAATGTGGAAAAAAACTGAGCATTTATTACCAGGAAATTCATACTAGGAAAATGTCAGTAATACATTTTCAGATTTCTCAATCACCTGTACGTGGAGCATGGTAGTGAATATCCGTGGACCCTAACACTGAAGTGGGAAGTTAGGGGAACTGAATGGTTGTGAGCTGCCTGGCCTAGAAGAAAATATACACCTCAAAAAATAATTTATAATAAAAAAGCATGAATTTTTAAATTAGTACAAATTGGCATAATATACACCTTTCATATGAATGAAAATGTACAAATATATGATATTTATATACTTAAGTAACCTATATAGAATTGGGAAATTATTGTGCTGGGGGTGATTTAATTTCCTTTTCTCTTCTTGATGTAGGCTTTTCTTACTGTCTGAGTTAGGTTAATATTGATAGGTTAAATCTCCCTGATCAAAACCAATTAGGGATGAGAGGGCTCATTTCATGTTTCATTTCCAGGTAATAGTTTATCCCTGAGAAATTCAGATCAAGGAGTCAAGGAATGTAGGACCCTGCAGGCAGGAACTGAAGCACAAACCATGGAGGGACACTCCTTACTGGCTAGCTTGTCATGCCTTGCTTAGCCTGGTTTCTTATACAACTCAGAATCATCTGCCAATAAAGGGTACTTTCCCCATGTGATGGGCCCTTCCAAGTCAATCATTAATCAAAAATCACAGACTTGCCTATTCTCCAATCTGAAGAGTGCATTTTCTCAATGATATTCCTTCTACCTAACTTATGCCACATTGACAAAAGCTACCTGGACACTTTTTAAAATTACCACTCCGAGTGGAACACCAATGCATGCTTCATAATATCCTCTCTAACCCAACTGTACATTCAGAGTACCATGAATCCAATATTAGGTTACAATAGTTAAAGGATTTTATACAATCTACTTGCTAAGCTGGTACCATGTATTTCATATATCATTTGTAACTTGATTATCCTCACAAAGTAGTGAATATTTTAATGTTATTTAAATCTTTACTCACATGATGGGCAGACAAAACATAATATTAAAATGTAGAAAATTTAACCTAGTTACTAAGTTCAACAGAAGAGGTTCTCAACCATCACAGCTATTCAAAAAGGAAACAACCTGCCTTTATAAGTGTTACCTTGTCTACAGAAACATCTAGGAGATGGCAAGATAAGAAGTTGACAGAAGTTAGATAAAAGGGAGTCACCACATACTATTCCCTTTATATATCCATGCTTCATACTTTAGATGACTTGTAGAGGTGAAATAAAGGTAAGGGTCGTGGAAAAAAATAGATTGAAACATGTAACATGTTGATGGTATAAAATTACATTATAAGAGTATCAATGTTGAAGAGTTATTTTAAATTCTCAATAGAGAGTGTAGCCAATTAATGTCTAACAGAGAAGTTAAGGTAAGAAGTGAGGCTTAAAGGGAACCTTGGATGCTGTCAGGAAGAAGGAAGAAGGCTTGGCCATCATCTAAATATGTTATTCTGGAATTTTCCAATCCAGGTTAAAAGGAACAAAGGAATAAATTGTAAAGTGCCACATACATTCTAACAATTAAACAGTCAAAGAGATTCTCATCAAAATTAGTGCCCATGTGGTTGGAGGACTGCAGAAAACAAATGGGAAGAAAAAAAATCAATATTCTGTTCTTTTAATCACCCCCCCCCCAAATCATCCAACTTTTAGCTAGTCCAACCTGTTCTCTCAAAACATCACTAGAGTCAACCATTTCTTCCTATTGCTACTTACCGATTCTCACCAAATTTCAAGGGAGCCTCTCCAGTTTACTTCGGGGCCTTTTGCAGTCACATCATATGTAACTGCCAAAATGTGAACTTTTGCAAATATAATTATATATATAGAGAGAGAGCTCTGATTTATGAAGGTTTATCCCAATTTTTTGATGTGATAATAATGTAAAAGTGATGTGCCATCCAACACAAACTGCACTTTGTGTGGTTCAGGCTTTAATCCTTTTCTGAGCTGGGGATGTGCAGCAGGGCATTCTCATTTAAACTGGGCAGTAGCCAGAAACTACATCTCCCCATTAGTTATGAGATCTCCTCAGTGAACGGTAACAATGTGCAGTAAACCTACAGCTGTATTTGATGCCTTTTGACCTCATAGTTTTTAAGTTATGGTGGTATTTGTAAATTGGGGATAATCTGTATCCAATTCTATCTTATACAATCATCTATTGGATCTCCCCTAAGCTTCACAAAAATCACTTTCCTCCTAGCTATCACTCAGGGTGTATTTGCATCCCCCCCCCCCCACAACCCTAGCACACTGCAAAAGTATAGCAGTCTTTCTGTCATATAGACTACCTAATCCTGCTCAAGAGCCTTCACAGACAATCTCTCTGCTGTAGAGACTATTTTCCAGATCTATAGCTCATCTCCACTTACAGGCTATTTCTTACAGAAACTGTCATGGCTACGTACTCTGAGAATGTCCACTATGTCCCAGCCAATATGTGGACTGGCTAGTCTCCAGAGCTTTTTTTTTTTTCCTATTTGCTACTTTCTTGTTTAGACAATGAACTAGTATGGCTTCAGTGGCTTGCATATGGGTTATAAGCTCATAGCAAGCACATTTTTGTCTTTTAAAGCTCACACTTTTTTTTAATACTTGAATAAAAGTCTATTATGCATACATCAGTTCACAGACAGCTACACTGTCTTTTGGATATTCTAGAAATGAATTTGTCAGATATAAAGCTAACAGAGATAATTTACACTGGTTCCATTTCCTACCGTGACTGTAGGAGGAAGGAATGCAAGCATATAAGTGTCTGCATAGTAAGATATAGAGTTTTATGCATATATGCCAAGGAGTGATATATATGGGTCTTCTGACAGTGTTCCAGACACTGCTACACTGATGTCTATAGTGGTCATAGAGTTTACCCTCCACCCACAGTGATACAGTATTCTTCCCTCACAACCTCATCAGCATTGGATGTTTACTTTCTGGACAGCAACTATTCTGACTAGGGTAAGACAGAATCTCCAACTATTTGTGATTTGCATTACTGTGATGAGTAGATGTGTTGAACATTTCAAAGCTATTGCTTAGCTGTCCATCTTCCTCACCGGAGAACTCTCTTCTCAGTTCCATACCACACCATTTTATTGTTGTTTCTGGTTGTTGTTTTTGGTTGGGCAGTTTGTTTCTTCTTGTTTCATATTATTTTAATCTTCTTGGATAATCTAGAAATGAATTTGTCAGATATAAAGCTAACAGAGATAATTTACTATTCTTGAGGGAAATAGGACAGGATAATGGGGTGAAAAACATATATATGTTTATATATATATATGTGTGTGTGTGTGTGTGTGTGTGTTTGTATATGTATAGGTAAGTATAAGTATATACTAAATTTTCCAAGAATAGAAATAAATAATATTTAGTATACATATGAAGCATGCACTATGGGAGAAACATGGTCTATTTCATACTTCATTCACCGTTCATTGTCTCAGACGTAGTAGACAGGAGAAAGACTAATTTGTGCTGTATGATTCAGCAAGAAATGAAAAAAAAAAATCCTACAACTCAGCCTGAAACCCTCACAGAAAGTAGAAAACTAACTTTAGCTCTTCGAAGCAGGGAAGATCCACATTGGTCTAGAACTAGAAAGATAAGAAGAACGTTAGCATTATCTCAGTTTCCCTTCTTATTGCTGTGATTTAAAGACAGAAACTAACCTTCCAAAAGCAACATAAGAAAGACAGAGTTTGTTCTGGCTCACAGTTCAAGTAAAAGTATTGGGAGCTTTTTATAGAGTCCAACATTTAGGACAAGCAATGGAGAGTTCACGGGTGGGTCTTTCTTCCTGAATCGACCTAATCTTCTTGTCAAGCATTCCCAGAGTTCTATCTTCCAGGAGATTCTCTGTCTCTTTAAGTTGGCAAGTGAGAGAAGCGATCCGAATTCCACCCTTGGGAAACTCGATGCCCGAGCACATCACTGTAAATCAAACATTCCACACCTTCTCTCCACAGTCTCATGTTCAACTCATGTTGCAAAACACAGCCCAACACTTTAACAGTCTTTCCAGTCTTAACAAATTTCAGTAATCCAGAAGTACAAAGTCTACATCTCACCCAAGACTCAAGACAATATAGTAACTGTGAATTCCTATAAGATAAAACAACAACAACAACAAACAAACAAGCTGTATACTGCTCACATACAAAGATGCATAAGCACTCCTATTCTGAAAATAGAAGAATCTGTTCAGTTCATAGCAAGGTATGATGAGACCTAACCAAAACCAAAGACTAGCGTAGGAAGTATCAAATCTTTTGAGTTCTAGGTCTGGCATCTTGGGCTCATGATGGAATTTTCTAATGATTAAAGAAGTTTAAGTCATCACATACTTCAACTTTGCTAGTTGTGATAATACATACATCTCCAACCATGACTGCAACTTTCATTTGCAGATATCCTATAATACTTACATCTAAAATATTTTCAGTTAGATTGCATCTTAAGCTACTTAAGCTTCACCCACAGAGCTTCACACAGTGACCTGAAATGACCTCCTGGGAGGGATTGCAATCACCCACAACCTTGCCTGTCCTCAGCTGCTCCTGAAAACTGTGGAGTGGGACTCCATAAGAGCATCAATGTATATCCCCAGTGCCTGCAATACTAATACCATGTGGATCAGGTTGCTAAATTATGCTTCCAGTCAGTTAGGTATCCTGGATGCCTTGGAGCATTTAATACCTTCTGTCCTCACACAGAGAAAACTTTCCCTAGGGAGTTGGTTTTGAGAAGCAGGGAACTCCTTCAGTGTAGGCCCTCTATTTATACTTCAAATGCTTCTGACTTCTCCTGAGTTGGGTATGGTTTTGACTTCATGAACCTTTTCTGTTGTCTCATTAGAGCCAAGGAAGTTGCTTTCCCGTTATAGTGATGTCTTTAACTGTTATAGCCTCTTTGTCAATACCTGCTTTAAATTTCCTGTGCCAAAAAACTCAGTTTCAATTAAGTTTCAGGTCATGGGCAAAATAAAGCCAAGTCTTTGTACAAAATATTTTAAGAGTGTCATCTAATCCAATTCCTGATACTGTCCTTATTTTTCTCTAAAACATTAGTTCTCGACCTTCCTAGTGCTGTGGCCCTTTAAATATGGTTCATGCTCTGGTGACCCTCAACCATAAAATTATTTTGTTGCTACTTCATAAATGTAATTTTGCTTCTGTTATTCACTGAAATGTAAATATCTGATATGTAGGATATCTTATATGAGACCCCCCAAGAGGTCTCGACTCACAGGCAAAGAGCTACTGCTCTAAACCCGCATGAATTAGACCTCCACTGTCTCTATTTGTCAATGTTCTGGGTAAATTATTGTCTCTTATCCTTGTCTTAGTTACTGTGCTATTGGTGAGAGGAGTCACTATGCCCTAAGAAATATTAAATATATATAAATATAAATGGCTACCTTGACTGGGATTCTCCTTTAAATATCTAAAAACTGTCATTTTCATCTGCCATATTTTTTTCCATTACTTTTAAATGTATTACTTCACATCTATGTCCTGATATTTGAAACGTTATGTATGGAAAAAATAGTGCACCTATTAGTTACTTCACAAGAAATGACTCTTGAATATATTATGAGCCACAGGAAACAAGTTAAAACAACTGTTAACCTTTCTCATCAACTATTTTTAATCCTACATCCTTTACTTTCTTTCCATTTATATTAAATGCCAATAAAGTGATGTATAGAATATAATGGAGGCACATACAAGCAAAGGGACTGAGGCAGAGGCTTCCTGAACAATTCTCAGAAGAGAAAAATATCCCTTAAACCAGCAGGTAACATATGACTAAGGAAGAAAGGAAAATCACTGAGTGCTGCAAATCTACTTATTAAATATACATTGTATCCTCTGTAACACTCTATATCAATAAAATTCTGTCAATGAATTATTATTGCAAGCATTTTCCTTATAATGTAAGTTAGTATCACTCTTAAAACAGCATCATAGACTATTAGGTAAAATTTGGGTTGTAAGATGTCCAGTCCAGATTCTCCTAGGAAGTTATATGGGGAATTGTCATTTGAATAAGCTAGATTCTGAAAGGCAAAGAATGAAATACATTGGTTTCTAAAGTGCTCACAATGTTGAAGCTCAGGTTATTTGTTGAATGACAAATTGTGTAGGAGGAGCTGTGGGTTTACAAAGATTGAAATGTGGAGCGCATAACTGTCTTTCGGAGAAAGCATTGTACATCCTCAGGCCAACTGCTGCAGATTCTATTGCAGTGGTAGATTTATGTGAATGGGGGATAATTGGTCATCAGCACGCACTAAAGACTATTGAATTCTTGTCTCACAAGCCTGTCTTTGCTAGGCTTGATATAATTTTTTTTTCTGCATTGGGGAATAGTCTAAATGCCCTCACCCTGCAGTGTTTTAAAGATGAAATACAGACCTGCTACTATAAGATTTACTATTGTATTGAACCCTGCTGTAAGTTCACATTTTATTTTTTTCTTTTTTTTCTCCTCCTTATGGTTTCTTTTTTAATTTTTTTTATTAGATATTTTCTTTATTTACATTTCAAATGCTATCCCAAAAGTTCCCTATACCCTCCTCCGTCTCTGCTCCCCTACCCACCCACTCCCACTTCTTGTCCCTGGCATTCCCCTGTGCTGGGTCA
>NC_034598.1:66260985-66293412 GCF_900095145.1 Mus pahari
CTCTCTCTCTCTCTCTCTCTCTCTCTCTCTCTCTCTCTCTCTCTCTCTCTCTCTCTCTGTGTGTGTGTGTGTGTGTGTGTGTGTGTGTGTGTGTGACTAAAAGCACTCTTTAATTGTATTAATCATCCCCAAGGCACTACTTAAAGCAATTTAAAAATTAATGTTCTACACGGTCGTCATATCTTCCTAGGAGCCTGTTCTACATACACTCTTTCCTTGATTTTTCGGACACTGATATTTTAAAGGCCAACTTCCAATATTCTTCCTTCATCTGGCTCTGTCTAATATTTACCCATCTTTAGACAAATGGGTTTCTTTTCCTCCAGTGTCACACAATCAAAGCTATGTTCATCCTATTGCTTACTCTAAAGGTAGTATATGATTATTTATATTGGCTTTTATTCTGACATAAGATTTGTTTGCTTCTTTAACATCATATTCCCTTTAGTTTTCTATTTTTAAAATTAATTCCATTTACCTTTAATAAACATTTGTGGAGGAAGATATTTTGAAACTTTTGATAAAATAAAATAACATTGTTCTTAATTTCCATTATCTCAAAGTTTACAACATCCTTTGAAGTTTCATGTCTGAATTAAAATTATATTCTAATAATTATAAAATATTTTATAATTCTATTTTTCATGTTTGTATTTCATATTTAAGAAAATGGTTTCTCTCTGTTATCTGTCTATCCATACTGTAGGGATTAATAGAGTCCTATTTTATTTCATGAGATATAATGCATCGCCAACATAGTTTACTGTGATATTTGAAATCTCCCTACTGATGACACTGGGAAATCCCTCAGGCTGCTCTGTATGACTTTTTCACAAGCATTTCCACTTTTCCACACTCTTTTTTGTGTGGTTTAATGTTCGTTTGATTAATTTTGTGCATTCCCTGAATTAGCTTCATCTGTTTTTCAGTGAGCCCTGGTTTCTTTTCATGGAGAATTATATTTAAAACTGTGTTACTGCTTCTAGGTTGTCTAAGTGGTCAAATATACATATGCATTTACATCACAAATTATGGACTGTTTGATTTAGGTCAATATAAAAGTACTCTCTTTTACAAAAGATCAAATTCAATAGCACCTACCATTAGTTATCAAATTGCTTAAATGGCCAGTAAAATATAACATTTAGAATACATAAATTGACACTGTCACATTCAATATTGTCTCTTTTAGATTGATGTACTAGCATAAGTAAGTTGAAATAAAATACTGAGTGTCGAGTAAGGACTAATAGAGTCTGATTTTATTTCATGGATTATGAATGCAATAAAATTGTCAGAGTTGTGATTAATAGTCACCATTTACAGGCAGTCAAATTTGAGTATTGGTTAACATACCCTGGTCAATGGTCAGACAGCTAAAAAACTGTAATGTGTTTGCTTGTAGCACCCACCTTGTAGAATTGAAATGAAGGTGGGTGTTGTTGCATAGATATTATACAAGACCAATACTTGTTGCATAGAAAATACATAAAAATGGAATTTTAATTTTGGCCTAATCATTTTTGAGAATTAGATTTCTTATTTCTACAACTTCTAGTCACATCTTTTAGACCTGGGAAACTAGGACTGTACATAAGGTAAACAGTATTTTCCAAGCTCCCGGTCATAGTTTAAGTAGGTACATGTAATATGCACCATTGTCATGTCAGATTGTATTGTGTGGACCAGTGAGGAATACTCTTTAGTACTCACTATGTCAAAGTGTTCCTGTGACATTTTGAAGTCCTCATCAATAGTTTCATGATAAGATCCAAATGTTTTTATTCCACCGGTATATAATAGTCCCAAAAATAGAGAGCATTTGGAAATTGTCAAGAACCTTGGCTAATTTCTTTGATTATTTGTATAAAAGGCAAAACTTTAGTAATTAGTGTTGATTACATCCCAATAGATCAGAGCTAAAATCTAATTCCAGTACTATTGTAAATAGAAAAAGGACTAGATATTTGTCAGTTTTACAAAATTCATGGAACAGAGATGTCTGAGGTGACCCACTTCTGAAAATAAACCAAGGAAGGCTTCCAAGTTCTTTGAAAATGATGTGGAGTTTAGTATCTTATGTTCATTTTAACAATTAATATGTTTCCATATAATAACTTCTATAAATGACTCGTGTGGAGAATGCCAGGTCATAGCCACCAAAGAGGTAGAATATAAGCAATATTCTCTTGTACCTTAAACTAAAAAGACCAAAAGGTAATCAACTGGAAGTACGTACTCCCACACAAACACAATCAATTGGAAAGTCTGTAAGTAGAAATGTGAAGACTCTTTATAAGTGTCTCAGATAAGGGACAAAGGAGGCATAGCCAACAGAGTTGAATAACCAATTCACAAAGTGAGGAAGCGAGCCACAGTCATCAGCTCAGACATGCTTTCTAAGATCTGCTTTGGGTAGAGCAAAATCTCTGCTCACGTGACATCCTAAATATTCTCTGTACCATACAGATGTTCCCAGAGTGATGCTGAATTTTTATAAGTTATTATGATCACACCTTCTGCCTCCCATGACAGCTATTGGTGTTGATGCAATAGGAAACAACTAGCATTGGGCCTTATAAACAGTCATTTCAGTCAACACATAAGGTAACTTCTCTGCTGGGAGATAAGTCCTTGCATAGTGAACCTGCAGGGTTTTTAAGCCAGTCTTGAGTCAAGACCAGCTTACCTAGCTGGATGTCTGTTTGACACTGCTTGAATAGAAGCCAGGCAGCTTTCTTCAGTGACTTTAGCATACCTCCACGCTCACTATTTAAACTTGTTCATCATGGAAGCAGAAGCCCTAGAAAACACAAGAGGACTTTTGCCTTTGTAGTCAGAGAAAATAGACCATGTTGGGAGGACACAACTCTGGCTTTGTTTCTCTTTTGATTATTTCTTCCTATATATGACACATCTATCCAAGGATGAAACAGCTTTAAATCATTTTTTAAAAAAAATAGCAAGCTTATCAGTTTTTATATCTTCCAACTAAATATCAGTGATATATTTCATGCATGTGTGCATATATCTGTGTGAAGCATAAGTACATGTTCATCCATTGTGTACCTAATTGCATGTGATGCCTTAAAATGGATGCCAGAAGTTAACATCGGGTACTTGATTACTGGCCACTTTATATTTTGAGACAGAATCTTCAACAGAACATGGTGCTCCTTAATTCAGCTGTATTGGCAGGTCAGTGAGCTCCAGTGAGCTGCCTACCTCTGCCTTCTTCACTCTGAGATTACAGACATATAACTGCATCTAAATTGTTTTGTGGACATTGCAGATGCAAGCACGGGTCATGGTTGTGTGGCCAGCACTTTACAGACTGAGCCATCTCCCCATTTATTCCTTCCTCTCTGATCTTTCCCTCTCACTCTCCCTGCTATCCTCTACAGGTTTCAGCATATGTCCCAGTTTAGCTTTAGACTACTGATGTTCTTGTACCTCTGAAGTACTGAGACTGCTGACCTCGAGCGAGTTCTAATGATCAACAGTCACATTTTATTTTTCTGAAAAACTACGATTTAGGATAATAGCCATAGATTAGTTAAAATGTGACTCAGAGGTATACTGACATTTTAGTTCTCAGACAAGTATTTCTATAGGTGTTCTAAAGCTAAGATATAATTATGAATGACTTGCTATGGAATTTAAATGGAATTTAAAGTAAGGCAGGTAGAATCTCTGAAAAGCACATAGTCCGGCAGCACACAGTGTCATGCCAACTTGACTCCTGTGTTTCAGTGGCTTATGCTGTGACTTTCTCAAACATGAGCTTTTGAATCAAATACATGTACAATTTGTATCTGTTTCAAGTGATCCCTACAATTTTCACCTGTGTATAGAGAAAGGAAACTGTATAAAGTAAGACCGGAATATCGAAAGTATATGATTCCTAAGGTGACTATATTCTATTTTATTACACAATCCTTTACTTGTTAACTACATTTCCCTGGACACTATTTACATGCACACAAATGTAAGTACATGGAAGATCAGTGAAAGCATTTGTTTCTGACTAGCTTCAATGTCCCAGAATCCTTAGATCTTCACCATAGATACAACAGTGTTTCACTGTCTATTTGATATATATTCTTATGGATTCTATTGTAGATACATTTTATAACAGAGGCATTAAAGTGTTTCAGGTATGGTTTCAATGCTTTACTATGATTACAAGAGCATTTTATGACGAGATGTTCTATAAAATGGACACATATTTTTCATTTGCCCTTACACCCAACTGTTGATAGATACAAGCTTTCAAGTACAGATGAATCCAGGAGATCTGAATCAATACCTCACTCACGTGGGTGATATATATATATATATATATATATATATATATATATATATATGTGTGTGTGTGTGTGTGTGTGTGTGTACACACTTGGGTATATAAAATAAGTTCCTGATTTCTCATACAGATAGGTATCTGAAGAGCATCCCAGTTGTTAAAAAAAAAGAAAAAAAATAAGAGTTACTGAAATGATGGAAACCTTGTAATGGACTGATTTCTCCTTGTGCTGAAGAATGACTTTGATGACTCATTAGTGACCACAATTGTTTGTCACTGTCTTCTTGGTTAACTTCAGGGCACATTCAGAAAATGAAGGCACCTCTTTACCACCCGCTGACTCCTGTACCAGTCCCACAAAGATGGATTCTTCCTATAGTAAGACGGCTAAGCAATGCCTAGAAGAGATATCTGGTAAGTGAGATTTTGTAGTCTCCCTATTTTATGCGGTCGTGTTGGCTCCGTGAGTTTTGCACAATTGGACTCTCTGTGTTTCATGCTTCTGAGTTTCTCATAGATTTGGTTGTTCTGATGGAGATGGTCTCCTTGTTGCTCTGAAAAAGAGTAAAAAAAAAAAAAAAAACAATGGTGGTTCTTTCAGAACCTGAAAGTGTCATTTGTTTTCAGAAGTCTTCCATGGTTAGTAGAGTAGTCCTTAGATATGTATGGAGTTTGGAGATATATCAGAGATGTAACATTTACTGTAACATTTATGACCAATGAAATCCTGTACTATATTTAATTCCATGATGTTTATAGCATTTCTCCAGTGTACTTATTGGAAAAAAAATCTAGTTGGAAAGGTATTTTGATATATGTGTGTGTGTGTGTGTGTGTGNGTGTGTTTGTGTGTGTGTGTGTGTGTGTGTATAATGATATAAGAAAACTTCCAAATATCCCAGGTACAGTTATCAGAGTTTTGATTATAGGAAAGGGGATTTGCTGCTTGAGCCAAGTATATTTCCAGTAATTCTTATAAGCCTGGGGTTATATGGAAAGTCTTTAATATAATTTATCATGTATAAATACATAATAAATTATAAATGTATAATTTATTATGTATAATAAAGTCCTACTCACTCTTCATGAGGACCCAAGAAACATCTTAGAAAACTACATTGCCATGAGTCGGGGAAAGAATTTAAGAAATTTTGTTAGACTTGCAAATAGAGTCATGTCTGTTTTTCTAATAAATCTTTGTGTTAGCCTTTATGTGTTCACTGCTAAGTCCAAAGGCAAAAACGGGAGGAAGAATTTAATTTCTGAAAATTCATGTGTTACTTCAAGGCCTCTAAGGATCAAAACAGTAACCACAACAGCAGAGGTTAAGAAGTGTCTGCACTTTGATAGCCATGAAATTCAATTCAGCAAGCATTAACCCTTCTGGAATGCCCATCACCGAATAATGAGACTCGTGATAAAATAACAATCCCAGAGTAACCTGTGGAATGAAAATTAGTGATCTGTGGTTTCAGATGGCAAATACAACACAAGGCCAGTGCAGGGAAGGGGGAGATTATGATATGAATGTATGACTGTGCTGATGGTATTTATAGATACCAGAGATCTCAGAGAAGTGTCAAGATGATGCTGTGTCCCTGTGTTGTGACAAACATTTTATAAAGCATGGTAGGAAGAAGTTTCAATTACCATACTGAATGTGCATGAACATCTGCAATACGCCTATGAAGTACAGGCACTCCAATCTACAGTGGCAAGTGAATTTGAGTAGAATTTAAATTTTAACCATTGCGAGTTTCACAAAGGAACACTATTTTTCTAAAGCTAACCTGTCACTGAGTAGTGCTGATGGAAGAAATAATCTATATTTAATTTCTCAAGCTTCGTGTTCTGTCTGCATTTAGTCATTTTTCATATTTCTAATTAATATTTCTATTTAATGTTCTGGTATCTTAATAGAGTATTTGAAAATGAAACATAAACCAGATATTAGTATAATAGTGTAAGGGACTTAATAGAGGGGATAGTCTTTTGCAGAAGTAATGAGTTCTTTATGTGGGTCACACATCTGAGGAAGGAAAGGAAACAGAAAATATATCCTGAAATGAATCCGGTGCTATTACATCACTCTTATTCCCATTATGTGTTGGAAATTAGCGTTATGATGTGGAATACTGTCTCTTCCTCCAGTGCAATCCCCACCTTTATTTGTGGTATTTTTAAGGGTGTGAATAAATGGCTCTCTCTTCCTAGCCTTTTCCAGGAACCTTATCTCACCATCTGTTCTAAGCTATGCAGTCCCATTGTCAGATCCTAGTCCTTAGCATCATCAGGAATTATAACTTCACCATAACATCATTGCCATGACTCCTATTCATCATATATGTCTGTGTATGATGCATGTCATACACCTGTGAGCCATCATAAGCCAAATAGGAGTTGAACCCTGATCCTCTAGAAGAACGGCTTGTGCTCTTAACCACTGAATCATCTCTCCAGCCCCATAAATTCTATTCTTACTGCTCGAAGTTCCCTATGTTTACAGTCCTTGCCCCACTATTCTCTGATTCCACACTGATCCTGCTAGGATTCCCAGTTTAAAAACTTGATTAGTTTTTGTGTCACATACCAAATCACCTATACCTTCTTTCCTTCTTAATCAGCTCAGTCCTTGTGGTAACTGGAAGTTTCTTTTCCTCCAACCACACTCACCCCTAATTCCTTCATCCTCTCTTATTTTACCAAAATAACAAGTGAAGTTTTATTCATATCTTCACCTACTCCATACAGTAATGAATGAATGAAAAGAAATCTACTTACAGGTTGAAGTGATACACTGTACAGTCATCAGTTCACCTTATTAAGTATCCAACAGCCCCAGTCACCATTGTTTCCCAAACACTGCTTGGTCCCTCAAATTCTTAGACAAAAGTATTACTGCTTTTAAAACTCTAACACTACCTGTACTAGACTCTAACTGTAAACTGAGATGTCACTTTACTGAAAGATGGGATGCAGCGAAGGGACATCCATGAACTCTGCATCCATGTTAGAGCATTTATACCACTTACCACACGTTTACTTTGCTTTTCTTGCACTACACTCTCGTTTCCCTGCTAATCTTCCCCTTCGCTACTAAACCATCCCTTTGGACCATGAGCCAATGATGTATCTCTAATGTCAGCGGAAGCAAGACAGCTTCTCCTTTGCCTTCCAACTGTGATTTAATTCTTTTGTCCTCCTTGAAGAACCATCAAACCAGACGCTAATCCTTTTTGTTGTTCTAGCTTCGCGTCTGCACTGAAATTGCTCTTAATTGAAGTTGTTATTATTGGAGACCCGTCCAAATCTAAGGAGTAAGCTGTATGGCTCATGGTATTGACCTCTAACCAGGAATCTAAGAAACCCTCTGGCTTGGTTTCAACATTCCATTCCGGACCTCATTGTTCTTTCCTGGTAATCATTTCTAGATCTGCCTTTTCACCCTAATTGCCTATCATTGAAACAGTTCAGTCTTCTTCTCAAAACTTTATTTATACATGTGTACAACAGTAATTGGTGGCTGTAAATGTGGTCCATACACTAATGGCTTGCAAGTGTCTCTCTCCTCTAGTCCTCTCCCTTACAACCTGACTCATGTATCCATTCCTTACACAGTTCCACTTAAATAACTCACATATATGTCTAACATACCACATTTAAAACCATGCCCGAAGGCTGCCTTCCAACCCCCTTTGGTTTGCATCTTGCCTTTTTGGTTGATAGAGTGGAATAATTATATTATCAAGATATATCTAGAATAGATCCCTTCCTTTCCATGTCTGTTTTATTAACTGGTATATCCCAGTCTATGATTGATACATGACTCCCATCTGATTACTGTTTCTGAAATGAGAAACAATGCAGATATTATATAAATGAGACCCTTGATGGGGAAGAGCCCTAAACAATTTTTAGGTATACATATTATGTAGGAAAGAGGAGAACTACTTTAGGCTTTGGGAGACATCCCAATCAATAGGGCTCAACATAAACATAGGGTGGTTGGCACTCAATGAAAGCGCTGACTGTTTCATGGTCTACAAGCTGAGCCTCCCCAGGAGGCTCAGGTGTTTGCGTGTTCCTCTTTCTGGCTGGTGATGCTACTCAGTGAGGTTGTAAGACCTTGAGGAGATGACATGGCTCTAGATATTAAGGTGCGGTGTGAGAAGATGTGTACCGCTGTGGGCAGGCTTTTCCATTCCATAGTTGAGTCCACTTGACTCTCTCTCTCTTCCTGACTTGAAGTATGAGTGACCAGTTTCCTCCAGCTCCTGCCATGCCTCCTGCACCTGCATCTGACGGAATTCCTTCCTCCCACTGAGAATCAAACAACACCTTCTGTCCTTGAGTTGCTTCTCCTTGGGTGTTTTGTCTCAGCAATGAGGAATGTAACTAATAAAGACCTGAGTGTGAAAACAAAATAATTTTAATTCTATCATCACTATTTTTTTTTAAATATGAAGAATGAAACTGCCTCTCTCTCTTCCCCCTGAAAAAAATTTGATATGTTACCCAAGGGGAGAGAAATCCCTTTTCTTTTAATTAAAAAATTGTCAAATCCATATCTGTCCCATTACTTACATGATATATGGCCTGTAAGGACTATAATACTTTTAAGAAGCAAACTTAGTTCATTTTGCAGTGGAAATTGGTTAGAGGAATTTGCTAAGAGGGAAGCTTAGCTCTTTAAATTCCCCTTGATGTAAAGTCTCATTGGTAGTGATTAAAATGTCTCTCCCCCCCAAAAAAAATGTTGTGAAAAAAATTAGTGTGATTCTATTTGGGTGTGGGGTAAGGATTAGAAATGGGAGGCCTTACTTTGCAATTGAATAATCTTTGTAACTTTTTAATATTCTCCAAGGTAGTGAGAACAATACCTTTTGTTCCTCACAGTCTTCTGGAGAAAGATGCCTGCCATTCACCTGATCCGATGATGGTGATTCTAATCATTATTATTATTAGGCATATAAAATCCATAGCAATGAATAAATTGGCTTACAGCTCCCAGCATCTTCTCTAAAATTCATGCTGTGACACACTGAATGCCATTCCAGAAGAGCTAAAGTGCTGTCCTGCTTTTGCATTCCTGGGTGAATGTATTATGTACAATCATTGCGTTACCTTTGTTTCTATTTTTACTTGCTTTGCCAGAGAGAATTTATTCTCTGTGACCATTTCTTTTAGTGCCAAGAAATCCAGCAAAATATAATTGAGATTAGATATTCATCTCATTGTGGAATGGCTTTAGATTTTGCTTTCAAGCAAAGTTCACATTTGGCTTTTCTTTTTGCATAAAGTTCTCTGCTCCCAGATGTATCTACTCTATGTGCAACATTTGTGCAATGCAGTTTTTAACCTTTAACTGAAATATATATATATATATATATATATATATATATATATATATATATTTCTTTAGAAAGCAAGTTACCAGGCATATATGTATATGTATGTAAGCTTTCTAAAGAAATAATATTGAAATAAGTAAATGATTTCATGGAATTACTACAGAACCAAAATGTATAGGTTTAACCAAAGGTTAAGGTAGTGGTTACTTACATTTTTCTACATTATAAAAAATAAGTCATATCTGGCATTTAAGAGCTTTGCAAATGATCACTAGAATTTCCATCTCCTAAATGTTTATAAAGTCTAAGGAGATGAAGCCCTTGTGATTCAAATTATCTTAGATCTTCTACTCAAATAGCCAAACATGATAGCAATGTTTACTAAAGACCTGAGAGTGTTCTTTTCTAGGACATTCTATTCGATATATTTTATTTCACAAATTAGACAAAATTTGAATGAGTCAAATTTCTGCAGTTGTTTTCATTCATTTTCATGGAAGCTTCTCCTCCACCTTGTAGAGCATGCATTTCTCTGTGTGATTCCAAATAAATAAAAATACCCCTGTGTTTTGCACAGGCAACAAAGCAGGGAGAGATGCCTGAAGTGGTGTAAGTAGGTTCCCTAGAGTTGTCATGGTAAATTTAAATCTAGTATTTCCAGGGGCAAAACTACTGTAATTACAAGCTTGTTATAAAATCTTTAAATAAGGATAAAAATGACAACCACCCCTGTTCACCGTTTCTTCTGTTGGGCTGTCTTTGAAAAGTCTGTATGCTATTTACCTCTAGTTTCTTGTTGGCTCTGTTTCAGTGAATTTAGCCCATGTTTACAGTCTTCACTCCATAAGGAGTATGCTGTATATATGGCCCAGGAGAATTAGGATGACATATGTAATTTGATTCCATAAATAAAATGAGAGTATTAAAAAATGACGTGGGCCATTCCTGAAGAGAAGCATTGAGACCTGTCGTGTAGATTGCTCATCTCTGCTATGTCATAAGATCAATATATCCCAGGCTGTGGTCTTTGTATGGGTCTCAGAGTAAAATATAGCACTGAAAGAGCAGTTAACCACTACAAGGTGGATATTAATGTCAAGAAAGTGCACTGTTGTTTCGAAAGGCACTCTGAACAACATTTCTCAACCTTGACAGTACTGACATTGGAGGGCACACAGTTCCTTTCCGCGGGCTTTGGAATCTGTCATCTTATGATGTTTAACAGCACCATTGCTCCACTTCTGTAGATGTTACCCTCTCCCATTGGAACCACAAATGTCTCCTAGGGAACAAAAGCCATCCTCAATTAGAGACCACTAATCTCAGCCTAGTGGCTCAAAATGGGTTCCCAGAGCCAGCAGTCCTTGGGAAAATATCAGAAAAGCAATGTCACGACCTTCTAAGACCTACTAAATGAACAGTTGTGGGGCTGGTGCCTCAAAAACTGGTGCTTTAATAAGTCCTTTTAATGGTTCTTCAGAGAAACTGGAAAACTACTGCTTAAGCTGATTGGCATATAAACACCCTTTTGAAAGGGAAGGGTATAATTATTGCTTTCATGTATACATATGGAAGTTCAGCTCTTTGACCTATAAAGTATTAGGGTTCCTTTCAGTGAAGCCTTGGGCTACATTACCATACGTCAAACAATATATGAGCAACCTGAGTCATAGAAATACAACATTTCCATCTTAAGAATGGCAACATTTTATCATAATCTGGAAACACTTGCTTAGGTCTAACAAAACTTGAAAGGAAGAACCATTTTTTTTAACAAAATTGTTTTTGAAGCATAATCAATTTCATATATATATATATATATATATATATATATATACACATCATGTAAACATAACTTTTTAAAGTGTGAAAATTAGTAAGCAACATTCATAATCGATGGCTTGATTGTTGATGACATATCGTTATTAACCTTTCTTTCCATCCAGTCTTACATATTTGTAACCTGGATTTAAGTATGGTCTGTACTGAATGGGGTCATGAGGTAGCATTCTCTTTTCAAAGGAAGTTGTCATCAGTGAAAAGCAATGAAAATGGCATTTTATTGTGCTATTTTATATAGATAGGAATAGGTCATTTCTCCCCACTGAGAGTGGAAATTATAACTGAAAGTGGAAATCACAATTAATTTTATTTATCCTTTCTGAAGACAATGGAGACTGTGTGCAATTTGACTGATACACTTCACCATCTTGATGCATTATTTTCCCTTGTCCCCTTGTTAGTACGTGGTATTTGGAAAGAGAAAATCTTCAAAATTTTTTTTTTATCCTTTAATAACCTTTTTAATCACCCATGCTATACATGATTTCTGGCACAATACATATTTGCTTTATGAAAACAAGTTGTCTTAAAATCTGGATTTCATCCTAATAGCGTGGTGTACACACCCAGTGTGAGACAAAAATAAGAAATGTATCTATTAAGTTTTCTATATTTATCAAAATATGAAATATTAAGAACTAATTATACTGTGATTAGCCTATGAGTTGATTTAAGAAACTGCTCAATATATAAAATCATAATGTATATTGTGATATAAAATATCATAATATGCATTGTGGTATACAAAAATCATAATGTACCTTGTGTATTTTATTTTGCACCTTTTTATTCTGCACTGGACTATAAACTTTCAGGTGAATGGTTTGAATAACTTACTTCAGCTAAGACTTTTTGGTTCTATGTTTTTGAAGAAAATAAGGAAGAAATCTTAATTTCATTATCATAGGATTTTATTCATTTTCTTCAGAATTTAAAGGGGCAAAACACCTTGAACTTGTTCTGTAAAAGATAGGATGAGGTCTTTCCCTTTAAAACATTACCTGCCAGAGGGGAGAGGGAGTCAGGCTCCAGTTTCCTTCAGGTCCTTTACACTCTTGAATTTGATTTGTGCTTTTACAGCAAGAATGCCAACAGTCAGAAGGCAGATCTGCCTGCTTCAGCTGCCTGCAGCTAGAGAGAATTAGTCTGTCATTCTCAGAATCAGGAAGAGCATGCTGTGTAAGAGTGTGTGTGAGAGAGCCGTGTGTGTTCCTGTGTGGGAGGCTGGGTTGGCTGAGAGAGAGTCATTGAGATGTGCAGAGGATCTATCGTATAGCAGTATAGCATCTCCTTCAGGCTTGGCTCTGAAACCTGTGGCATTCTCGCTTGGCCAGCTGCTGCCGAGCCTCTGTTTTAATTTAGCAGGATGTTTGCTGCCATGGCAGCTAGCAGCATCCACTGCAGCAGCAAGGGAGAACCATAGATCTGGCGATGCAGGTGGAATACTAAAACACAACGGAGGCTCAGGCAGGGCTGGGCTTCCTTGCTTCATTTCTGCTGTCCGTGGGCTCTGCTGCAGAAGCCGTACTTGCTGCACTGTGTCAGCTCTTTAGTGTAAAGGTTTCGCAGACCTCAGTCTGTAAAGGGCTGGTGAGATGCAAGGCTGTGGAGCGGGAATGAGAGACACCCTGCTTGGCTTCCACCTTGCATTTCGGAACACAGAAGCAGTAGAGGGAAATGCAAACGCACCATCCTGCTGAGACATAGGATTGGATGAAGACAGAAAAAAACGTAGTTGGCTTCCTGGATGACTTTTTCAGCTGGAGCAGAGTCTTTCGTGAACTCTTTTTTTTTTTCTTTTTTTCTTTTTCTTTTTTGGCTTAAGACATGTATTTACGCAAAATGTTTTGTAAGTACTGCTGATCGGTGAAATGATGTGGCAAGCTCAATCGTGGGAAAGTGATTGTGTCTACCCTGTCTCAACAATGTCCTGTGAATGTCTGAGCCTAAGCTTTTGTTGAAGTGCACGTGCTAATTAAAAAAAAAAAAAAAAAAAAAAAAAAAAAAAAAAAAAAAAAAAAAGGACAGTTGCAATTGTGGCGTAAAGAGACAATATGAAGTCCAACTGAGAAGAAGGCAGAAACATGCAGTCAGCTGGGCTCTCTGTGTTTCGCGGCAAAGAAGTAAAGAAAAAGGGAGCTTGCCTCCAGAAACAAAAGTCTTTGACCAACCTTGCCCTCTCCAGTGAGGGGGAGAGGAGACCTACTGTGCGCATTTCCAACTGGTTTGGAAACGCTGCAAAGGCTAGCCAGAGAGAATCCAACTATGCAGAAAGAAGGTGTCTCTCAAGGTTTCTGTCTAGGTCTGTGCAGTCCCTGTATCATGGCAGCAGCGGCTCTGGAGCCTGGAGCTTGCCTGCAGGAGGCGGACAGTCCTGTGCGGATGGCTTAGAAGACTGGCCTGCAAGGAGAGGTGTAGATGGAGAAAGTGATGAAGACAGTAAGTCTGAAGATGAAAATGGCTCCTCCAAGCCAAGCAGTACCAGCCGAAGTTGGGCTGAAGAGGAGGGGGAAAGCTGCCTACGGGAAGGGACAGCTCACCTGGATGAGGATGTGATTCTGACCATGCTAGGAGATCTGGAACAGGCACTTTACAGTGACTTACTAGGTGAGTCCAGGTTGCTGAGGACGGGGTTCATGGCAGTCATAGATTACCTTTCATTTTCATACTAAGTTTTCTTTAGATACATAAGCTTAACATTCTCATTTCTTGTTCTTTGAAGTTATTTTCCCTTGGAAAACTGAACTGTGAATTCCAGTTTTGATATTTAACTGGGCCAAGCCGCCTCAGTTGCGGGTATACCTTAGCTGGGTGTCTGGGATACCATAAATGTAAGGATGCTTTCGATTTAATGTCTTTGGTGGAGACTTGGTTAACTTCCCTCAAGATGTGTAATCCTTCATGTGTAATGAAGATGGAATGGTATCCTGGGTAAATTTCTGTATGGTTTCATTTGCTGCCTTAGAGTTCCCTAAATAGATGGCTGCTCCCCTTTGATATTTTAAGCCCCATACATGCAGAGGCCTGTGTTCTCTTGCTTGGCTTCCCTGCCTTCCTGCCTTTCTTCCTTTCCTCCTTCCTGTATCTTGGAACAGCTGTTCCTCTATATGTATAACTATAACATCTAGTTGTGTTACAGCTAAACTATGGAAATAACTGTTAACTGTTTCATTTTTCACAATCTTTTTAAACAGCAATGTTCCATCGTAACTTGTGATATTACTTTCGACTGGATGGATAGAGAGGCTTTTGTGGTGAAACTTTAAATGCCGCCCTTGTCACTTCCCTAACACATGTACCTAAAGAAGTGTCCACATTTAATATTTCTACATTCAGCTCCCCACTGTCACATATTTACATCCTAGAATCTCTAAATGCTAAGCCACAGAGCACATCATGCTTCATGTCAGTGTGGGCTTTCAGAAAGGACTTTGTCTGGCTTTCTGTGAGTTCAAAAGCACTACCCCTGTTCACCGATCTCTTTGTTCCCCATACACAGATGGTGCTAAGTACAGATTTGTTTTCATTCTCTGTGTGAACGTCCAGTGACAAGGTGTTTTATGAGGTTGTCTGGGATGTTTCGGGAACAGCTTTGGAATGAGAAATCTTAGAGAGACAGCCGAGGCAAACACGGCTCAATTTTGCACGTCAGTTTGGCTTGGAAAGAGTAATGATGGCACAGTTTTGAGAATAGTGATTTCTGAACGTAAATCCACCAGGTACTCAGGCGCCAGAGATTTATCTCCATAGCATTGTTTGATTTGGGTGATGAACTGTTTCTCATAAAGGAAGCTCTGCATGGTATAAAGATGAGAGGAAGTCTTGAGCCATATGTCTTTTTTTTTTCTCCTTTTTCCTATTTCTTTTTGATCCTTCGAAACTGTAGAGTCAAACAGTATTCATCTTTGGCTTATAAAATTGTCACATTCATCTTGTTCTAAGTATCTTTCACATTAGTATTTTCAACCATGTGAGCAGAGTGTGGTCCCCAGGCAGGATTTGGAGGTTGCTGTGTTAAATTATTGTAAGATGTGGTTGGGTATGAAACCTTGCTCACTGTGCATAAATAGCCTGGATTATTACTGTCACAGAATAGCCTCCCAATAGAAGATGGTAAGCCATGTATTTGAACTGAGATCTTGCTTATCATATCCACATGTTTATTCTCCATAATGATTTCTCCTTCTACCCACCAGTGCCAGTATTCAAAAATGCAAGCAGTAAGGGCAAGAACACATTCAAGTAGTTCTGATGTGTTTCCATATGCTCATCTTTCCATCTCAAACCTGACCTTAGATTTCCTAAGTTGTAATCCTTTAACTTTGTAGAATTTCTGCTGTGTTCTTGACTAGGTTCCACTTATGACTCAAAATGGCCTAAGTTAGCTTTGGCCAAAGTTTCATGAGTACAATATTGTTACTGTTGAGCATCCTAATAAGTTATACAGGCTAGGGTCTATGCTAGAAATATATAGGACAATGTTTGCTCTGAACACCTTTTTTCTATACCTATAAAAGGTCGAGATCAGAAGGATGAATTCAAAAGTTTTATCTGAAAATCATGGTTGGGTCACTATTCAAAGAGAGAAAAGCTTTCAATAGCAAAGTGTGCAGAGTGAGTTCTGTAACGGATCTAGTTATATAAATCAAGTTTCACACATATATAATTTGATTTCTATTAAAAGATGGTAGTGTGACAATGTTAATTATAATATGTGTATTTAAAGCATATATAGTAAGGGCAGACCATCCAAATTAAATTCTCTACTATGCACTAGCTGTGAAGCAGAAGCACTCACTATTCTGAAAACTGTCGGAAAACCTGCTGCACCAGTGTTAAAAATTCAAGTGGATTAGAGAATACACCATTTGAAAAAATGTGTAGACATCTGTACATTGGAATGGCAAAAATGGGATGCCTCTTTTGGGAATAATAGTTGAGTTGATATTATGCAAATGGGAAGAAATGAATTGTTTTTGTTGTTTAAGTAAATTTCTCTCATGTGCACCCCTCTTGTAACTTTTCTTCATTTGCTAAGCAGTCAGATCTATATGTACTTTGATTTGGCCTCCTCCCAACAACCACAAAGCCTTACTACATCATCTGAATACCTCTTTGAAAGACATTCCAGACTACCATCATTCCTTAGGGGATTGTAAATGCACTTAGTTTTTATCTTGCCTTTCGTGGGTCACTGAAATTATTTGCTGCAATACATTTAGCTCTGGTTATTATCCTTCATGGAATGAATAAGGCAGCAAAGATGCTGTGCTCTGAAAGTGTTGGAGGGCAGAGATCTGTCTGTTTGATTGCCATGAGTGGCATAATGTCACATGTGAATGTCCTTAGGAGAAAATAGGGTGGAGTAAGGGGGACACTATAGTTCTGGCATTTGAGGGAAACTGCATAAACAAGCCCAGATTTCAACTGGGAGGATTCACGAATTAAACCCTCCTATTGGACTAATGAAAGGAAATTGATATGAAAAAATATTTGGTGAAACAAAAATGTTTATGATTATTTAAAAACATGGGGAATTGTTCAAGTATCAATTCCAATATTGTGATCTGACAAATGGTAAGATAGCCTGGATGCAAGTGGGCCAGGGACGCAGTATACAGTGATGCAGCCAATGAGCATGTTCTAGGTCAGTGCTTTGCAACAGCGCCCCCTCTCACCCATTGACCCCCTCTCACGCACTGCCCCTTCCCCCACAGTCTCTACCTCCCTGTTCTTACAATCTCCAGTGGATCTTCTTCTTTAAATTTCCTCACAGTTGTCTCTCTGCCTCCCTCTCTCCCTCTGCCTCCCATGGTGATTATTTTCAGGATAGAAGGACCTGGATGGGAGAGGGGCAGGGAGGAGAAAAGGGAAACATGATCAGGTATAGGGGGTGGGGGTAAAACAGAAGAGAAGCCCTGAGGGCCAGCAGAATGAGTAAAAATATACAACCTCTGGGGTGGGGGTGGGGGAGATAGGTGAGCAACCTGGGGGAGGAGCTGAAAGGTGAGGGGGGTCCTCTAGAAAGTACCAGAGACTTGGGGGGGGGGGAGTGAGGGACTCTACTCAAAGGGAGAGACCTTAGATGTGATTCTCTACAGTGGGGAGAGGGAACTTGTAGAGTCCACCTCCAGGAGAAAGACAGGACATCAACTGGAGGGATGGGGTTGCCATTCCACAGTCATAAATTCTGACGCAGAATTATTGCTGTCTAAAAGAACTGCAGGGATAAAAACAGAGAAGAGCCTGAGGGAAAGGAGGTCCAGAGACAGGCCCAAACTGGGATCTACCTCAAGGGGAGGCTCCAAAGTCTGACACTATTACTGATGCTATGGTGTGCTTACAGAGAAGAACCTGGCATGGCTGTGCTCTGAGAGGCCAGACAAGCAGCTGACTGAGACAGACACGGATACTTACACCCAACCATTGGACTGGAGTCTGGAATCCCTGTCATTGAATTGGGGAAAGGCTGGAAGAAGCTAAGGAGGAGGGTGACCCCACAGGAAGACCAGCAGTCTCAACTAACTCAAACCCCTGAGATCTCTCAGACACTGAGCCACCATCCAGGCAACATACACTAGCTGGTCCAACACTCCCCTCAACACACACACACACACACACACAGTAGAGGACTGCCTGGTCTAGCCTCAATAGGAGAAGACTTGTCTAAACCTCGAGAGACTTGAGACCTCAGGGAGATGGGAGGCCTGGTTGATGGCATCCTCTGGGAGACAGGGGCAAGAGGAATGCTATAAGGAACTGTAGAGGGGGACTGGGAGGAGGGCAATGGCTGAACTATAAAAAATTAAAGTAGTTATAATAACAATAATAGTAACAATAAACCTCCAAACTCCAAAGAGCCCAAAAACCCAGAAAACAAAAAACAAATAACAGCAACAAAGTAAATAAATAAGTAAAAACAACAAAAAACGTGTTCACCGTTTTATCCCATTTTGCTGTTCCTGCCTTCCTTTTGGCTGTTATTATAGTCTTCTGTCGCTCTTTAAATTTTTCTCTGCCAGCCTTCTTTTTATTCCCCAACATTGTGGCAGATGACTTGGAAGTGGAAAAGGAACATCTCAGTAGTTGTTTCTCATGGACTGTGTCCTATTAATGAGAATCATGCCTTCAATTTCCAGAGAGGATGTGGTTGATGGCTTGGATCTTAGAAACAGTCCTACTTTCTGAGGAAGTTAATCTATGGGATTAGAGATTACACGGTTTAGATGCATGTGGAGAAGTTTATGCCACAGGAATGCCATCCCATCTTATATTTTTATATTTGTTAAACTATGTTTCTTTTAACAAAGCAATCCAATACAACCTCAGTTTGGAATAATAATGCTGTTATTAAGTGTAATTTAACTGTACAAAACACTTATAAAGGAGTAGGAACAAGTTTGCATGCTGGGCCAGACTAGAGGTTGTATGGACAGACATCCATGCTGAGTGGTAAGGAACAAAGCAGTAATGTTTGGCTAAGACAGACCGTTGAGTCTCTAGCTGCATAGGTAGCAGAAGATGGCCTATTCGGCCATCATTGGGAAGAGANGCCCCTTGGTCTTGTAAACTATATATGCCCCAGTACAGGGGAATGCCAGGGCCAAGAAGTGGGAGTGTGTGGGTCGGGGAGCAGGGGCGGGGGGGGGAGGGTATAGGGAACTTTCAGGATAGCATTTGAAATGTAAATAAAGAAAATACCAAAAAAAAAAAAAAAAAAAAAAAAAAGACAGACCTTTGAAGAACCATCAGAAGTCCCGACAGGAGTCTTGATATTTGAGTGGTGCTATTGAATAGTATTCATTTTTTTAAGTTGCTTTTTAGAACTGCTGGAATCACTGAATGGAACTTACGGGGACCAGTGGTGGTTCACTTCCTAAAACTATTTTCATCATTGGTCCTGTAGAATGACGGTAGGAGGGAAGTGTAGAGTTTCCAGTATTGAGGATGGAAGTGAAGTTGGTGCACACGTCCCATGTGAGACATAGATCCATTCCATACAGGGATTGTGAGGTGCTCCACCCCCCAACAACTCTAAACTATAATTACAGATCTGAATTGACGTGTGAATTTTATTTTTGAATTCTGGTTGATAAATGCTAAGGAAGTATTAGTAATATGAACTTGTACATAAAGTGTTAAAATGAAGTGTATGTATATGCATTTTGACTTATCTGCCTGATGAGTTTTTATAATGTAATGTAATATATTCTCCTGCTTCTCATCTCTTTCCACTTTCTCTTGGTTCTTCTTCTAAACTCTCCCATCCTTTGCTTCCTCCTTCTTCTTTCCATTGCTTGTTCCTCTTAATCCATTTATGCCTTCTTTTCTCTCTCCTTTCCTTCCCTCCATTTTTAAAATTTATACAATATATTCTGATCTTGATTTTTATTCTCCTGCCTCCTCGCAGATAATCCTAGAATCTTCCCACCCATCCAACTCTGTTCCTTAGTCATCAGGGAGATACAACTCAAAACCAGTTTGAAATTTGATCCTGTCCCACGTCAGAGTGGTCAAGATCCACAGTAAAACCAGTGACAGCCCATGCTAACTAGAAAGCATGAAAAGGGGGCAAGGGGGAAACTCTTCCATTGCTGCTGGGGGAACAAAACTTGTGTAGGCACTAAGGACGCAGGGTAACATTTCCTTGGGAAATTGGAAATAGATCTTCAACATCCAACTCTATCACTCTTGGGCATTTTATCCAAAGGAGTTTATATCCTTAACTTTTTTCCTCTCTTCTTCATTTCCCATTCTTTTATGTTTTTCTTTCCTTTTTATATTTTTCTTAAGTTCCCTACCCCCTCAGCCTACCCTCCTTCTGTGGCTAACCCCATGTTATTCCTATCAGGACTCACCAGCTTCAAATGTGCTGGGCTAGGAAGTACTGCATAACTCTAAACATTGTTTAAGTCATTCTTCTGCACACAAAAGGTGGGTGTTCATGTGGAATTGTCTGCAGTTACCATGCTCTCAGAACTACTTGTTTTATGACTACTAGGAAGGTGTGTTTGGGTTTAGGTACCTGGGTCCCTGGTTAAGCTGTGATGTCACCATGTGGATGTTTTAGTTTCCTATGCAAAATGTAGAGGTAATTAAAAGTAAAGAGAATCTCATTCCATGAGTCTAATAAGAGATTCAGAAAAGAACCTATGAGAAAAAGGCCTCTCAGCACTTTTCACTCACGTTTATCGTTAAGGAAGGTCATCTCAGCAACTTTGAATGTGCTTGAAAATGGATAATTGTTGAAGTAAGCAGATCCAAATAATTATAAATTTTAAAAGCAAGCCAGTCCAGTGGCAACAAGTGCTGTGCACTGTATTTCTAAATTTCTCAAATATTATAATGACTCTGATGAGAAGTAGACTCACGAGTATTATTGTGTTAGAACTGCTTCAGAATTTTTATTTGTGATATTAAATATGTTACTATTGTAAAAAGAATGACAACTTTCAGATGACAGGTGTCATCTGCAATTTCCTACCTGTCTTTTTTGCTTTTAAATACAGGGGTTCATATTGCTCATTGGTATAAACAATTGCATTTGAACAGAGACCATGCTGTGACTAATTTCACATCTCCATTTCCAGGTGAGGACCCTGAAGCTCGGAGAATGCGCACAGTCAAGAACATAGCAGATCTGAGGCAGAACTTGGAAGAGACAATGTCCAGTCTTCGAGGGACCCAGATAAGCCACAGGTACTCACAGTTCTGCCTGTCATTAGAGGAATAAAGAAAACTGCCAATGTGAACATCGGATCCTCTTATAATTATTGAGAATATATTTAGCATTGTTTCCTGTTTTTTTTTTTTTCATTTGTACACGGCAATCAGTTATCAATACTCCTTAAGCTGAGAGATGTCTGGTGTTTAGTTTTTCTTTCCATTTTGTCTTCTACAGAACTTTCTTGTTAGGCTGAGTTAACTGGTCAACTACAACCGATTCTAGTGATATAGTTTCATGTCTTCCATACCATTGGAAGAAGCTGGCAGAGATCCATGTAGGCATGCCCACTGCTAACTCCCTGCACTGGTCTGAGAAACTTAATATGTTTTGCTTTTCAAGAGTCAAACAATGCTCAAATAATCTGTATGTATCGGTAGCTTTTCTTTCTAAAGCAATCACTTCCAGAAACTGTGACTTCCCACATTTTGACACAAGCAGAGATGTTCACTTTCATGAAACTGATGAGCTTCTAGCCATACACATGCAACTCAAGCTTTTCCTGTGGTATCGCATCTTGGTCTGTGTCCTTAGGAAACCAGAGAATATCTATGTCTCCGTTTTGTTTGACAGCACCCTGGAGACAACCTTTGATACAACTGTGACAACTGAAGTGAATGGAAGGGCTATCCCCAACCTGACAAGCCGACCGACCCCCATGACATGGAGACTGGGTCAAGCGTGCCCTCGTCTACAGGCTGGAGATGCCCCCTCCATGGGTGCTGGATATTCTCGAAGCGGTACCAGCCGATTCATCCACACGGATCCCTCCAGGTTTATGTATACCACACCTCTTCGCAGAGCTGCTGTCTCGCGTCTGGGAAATATGTCACAAATAGATATGAGCGAGAAAGCAAGCAGTGACCTGGATGTGTCTTCTGAAGTGGATGTTGGTGGATACATGAGTGATGGTGATATCCTTGGGAAGAGTCTGAGAGCAGATGATATCAACAGTGGGTAAGTAGCCCTGAGAAGAGCTGCATTGTTGGGGTAGGAGGGGCATGTGAGTCTGTTGTACATTCCAAGATATTCCAGGGTGACTTAAGATCATGGTAAAAAACAGGTGTTTATGATTTATAACAGTAGCAAAATTACAGTTATGAAGTAACAATGAAAATAATTTTATTATTAATAATTTTATTATTTCACCATAACATGGAAAACTATATTAAAAGATTACAAACTAGGAAGGTTGAAAATTTGGTCTAAAGAAGTGCATATGGCCTTCATTTTTCATAGTAGTTTTACATGTTCCTAAGTAACAGATTTTATAGTTACTAAGGGTGTAGGAAGGAGACAGGAGGAGTTTTTCTGAGTTTCTGTTTCAGATCTGGCTGCCTCTAACAGCTTTAAGGAACAAATAATTTGTGGCATGGTTTAAATCAAGTTGCAGAGAAAATCAGAATTGAAGGATTTTTAAAGTTTTTAATACATTTTATTCATTTATGTTGTATGTGTCTATGTGTGGGCATATGTATACAATGGCAAACATGTGGAGTTTGGAAATCCTTCTACTATGGGGTACCAGGGATCTAATTCAGATCATCATCTTTGGCAATGGACTTATTTATCTTCAAGCTATCTCTTCAGCCCCAGAGTTGAAAGTTTAGATTGATTGGTTCTCTGTTGGTGGTTTCAAACTTTAAAATATTATAGTATTTTTTTCTTCTTGCTATTATATTCCATATCAAGGATGAGCTTTGGAAGCAATGGGACATTCTATTAAAACTAATCCAGGGTTGGCGAGATGGCCAAGCAGGTAAACACACTTTCCACCATTCCTTGATGATCTGAGCTCAATGCCTGGTGTCTTGGCGGAGGAGAGAATCAACTCCTATACATTAACCTCTGATCACCACACATATGCTATGAAATGTGCACACACATATGCACACACATGCATGCACAGAGACAGAGAGAATGAATAAATACAATAAAAGAAACAGGACTCTTGTAATTACTGATATCATTTTCACCACTTCCTATTATCTACCAACCTTCAATTACAGTGGACTCTTTCTTGCTTCTGTATTCCTGTCTCCCTCTATCCCATTTTTAGGTAGTTTTTTATTATTATTTATTTATTCTTCATATAGCCCCAGATTACCCAACACTAACCATGTCCTCATGACAATGTCCTATACCTTTGCTTCCTGAATTCTAGGATTCAAGGTATGTACCAAAGCACAAACTTAGGATCCCCCTCACATCACTTTTGAAGAGGAAGCATAGAGTTTCCTAACCCAGAGTCCAGATTATAACCCTCAAAGACTTGCCTCTGTCCATCCACTTCTACGAGTTAGGCCTCACCTGCTCCCACAGTCCCCCTAAAATAGCACCAACCACAGACAAGGAGCACTTAAAACATGAGACTTGGGAAACAGCCCAGAGTCTAAGCACACAACATTAATGTAAAATGTTTAGCTTGCTATTGGCAGAATAATTGAAGAGCAGTTTATATCCAAAACCAGAGGACACCCATGGTACAATGCATGGGTAACTACGAATGGTCTATACAGCCTAGAGTGCAGAGTAAGGAGAAAGTGTTTAACTCCGATGTGATGCAGAGAGAACTGAATAAGAAAGCATATTAGTTATGGTTCCTGAACGAAATAGCCAAAGATGAGTCAAATACATTTAAAAATAAAGCTTATAAGAGAAGTCTGGAAGATGAGCAGAAAGGGTATAACCCATTCATTATGTTTGCCAGTGTGTTATTTTCATAACCAGAGGGGCATTGGATGAGATGGCATTTGATAGCATTTCTGTTGACTGAGAAGCATGGAAGGGGGGACATTTAAAGGTGAGATGTAACAAATAGAGCTACTGTGGCCTGTCTTGAAGTCATGACGTAAAGAAGTCGAGCTGTATACTCTATTCAGGTTTTGAATATAAATAGGATGTGGAATATAAATAAGATGTGGAAACTTTGATGATTTTGCAAAGACTACTTCAGGAAAATCAGGCAAATGAAGTGAGGACCCAGAGTTAGATTTCAGAAACTATGGTTAAGAGCTCAGGCTCACGGTCACGTGACCAGAAGTATGGCAATGTCATTGGTAGTGGTAAGGACTAGAAAGTGTTTAAAGGGCACTGATGAAAAATCGAACACAATGAGGAACTTTTCTTAAGGGAACATAAAAGGTCCCAAACCGAAGGAAACCTAATTACCTACCCTATAAGCACAGGAGTCAGAGGAGTGTACCGTTAGAGAAAACGGAGTGGAGAGAGAGTACAGAGTTTGAAACACAGGCTAGATACCCCCCACAATGAAAACTTGGTAGAAAATGTAAAAGAAGCGTGCATGTAGAGAATACTAGAAATCGTGGGCTTGAACACTAGAGGGAAAAGAATTCCGAGGGGAAAAAATGTAGCAAGCTACATTTTGAGTGGGTGTATATACATATCTATGTTTATATGAGTGCATCTGAACATACGTGTGTGTGTGTGTCTATTCCAAAGTTTCTCTTGAGTTTGTCTTATTTGCTAAAGAGCATTCTGAGCACTGAGAACGTACAATCATGAACAATAGACACACAATGCTTGACCACATGGAGCTCACATGCTAGGAATTTTGCATCTACATAAGTGCCCATTTTTCTTTTTTTTTAATTAGATATTTTCTTTATTTAAATTTCAAATCCCCTTTCCTGGTTTCCCCTCAGAAAACCCCCTATCCTATCTCCTCTCCCCCTACTTACCAACCCACCCACTCCTGCTCCCCTGTCCTGGCATTCCCCTGTACAGGGGCATCAGGCCTTCACTACCAGTGATGTCCCAGAAGGCCATCTTCTGCTATATATGCGGCTGGAGCCATGGGATCCCTCCATGTGTACTCTTTGGTTGATGGTTTTGTCCCTGGGAGCTCTGGGGATACTGGTTTGTTCATATTGTTGTTCCTCCTATAGGACTACAAGCTCCTTCAGCTCCTTTGGACCTTTCTCTAGCTCCTCCATTGGGGACCCCGTGCTCAGTTCAATGATTGGCTGAGAGCATCCACCTCTGTATGTCATGCACTGGCAGAGCCTCCCAGGAGACAGCTATATCAGGCTCCTGTCAGCAAGCACTTGTTGGCATGTAAAAAGGACACATGCTCCACTATGTTCATAGCAGTCTTATTTACAATAGCCAGAAGCTGGAAAGAATCCAGATGTCCCTCAACAGAGGAATGGATACAGAAAACGTAGTACAATTACACAATGGAATACTATTCAGCTATTAAAAACAATGAATTCAAGTACTCATTTTTCAATGAGTTAATAGTACACATATATATTTAGACATAAATATGTACATGTGCAGACACACATGCACAAATACATACACATATAAACAACTGAGTTCTGCATATGATAGATATTATAAGTACCCAACCCATAGGACCAGACTTTTCATTATATTCATTAGCACTCATTTGTGCTTAGAGAAATCTAAACTCTTCATGAAAATCTGTCCTGTTTTCTTTCATTACATTCTACCTATTTATTTTGGGGTGTGAGCATGTGGGCATGTCTGTGGGTAAACAAATGCCATGGGACACATATGGAGGTCAGAGGACAACTTATAGGAGTCAGCTTCTGCTCTACCACCAAAGTGAGTCCTGGGAATCCAACTCAACCTTAGCAGTCGATGCCTTTATCCTCTGATTCCTTTTATTGTCTCTCTTCCTCGTGACTTTGATCTTCACATGGGGAGTATAAACCACAGTCACTTAGAGAATTAGAAGTTTGATAGTTCTGCTCTTGCCTATTCAGGATTCTAGTATTACCCTGACCATTACCATTCACCAGGCAAATGGCAAAATATATGGGGACAAACAGTGGAAGAATATTTAGCCAGGCCTGAAAGGTTTGCAATTGACTTCTGCTTGCACTCATCCAGAGTGCCTTTGTGGCAGCAGCTCCCTGCAGGAGGCAAGAAAGCAGGGCTCCTCTGTGTGCCTTGGAGGAAAAGGAAACTAATTTGATGACAACTGGCTGTCCATCTACTAAGTCCTATACAGAGGGCAAGCAATGTTTTTAGATCCTGTGTCCTACTTGATTTGTTTTATTTTTCACTTGAAACTTGATTCAGACTTCTGGTCTCTTTCATTTCATCTCTACCCATCTTTCTTAGGAAGTCTGTTATATGTGCATCTGGGATCTACATGTTTCATGTATGGAAGGTGTATCAAAAGTTCACTGGGAAATGGTCAGCATTTTGCTCTTCCCTCTGATGGCGGAGATGAGCTTGAAGTCTCTTACCCATAGTGGTGTAGAGGCGACTGACTTTTAAAGCAGGGCACAGTTTTGGTCTCTAGCCCCTACATGATATGTGGCTCGTCTGAACTAGAGGTTGATTGGAGGATATTATGTGGAAGACCACTTGCCAGAGTATGCATATGCCACTTTTGATATTTCAATGTAGAATTTAAATGTGGGACAGATGAGAAGGTCAGAGGTACACCAGGAAAGTTTTAATTGGATAATACTTCCTATAAGTCATATGAAAACTATTGCTACATTTCATTTAAAAAGGAATCACAAATTCGCTTGTTCTTCACAATTTTCCAAGGATGTTTTGCTGATTAGAGAAACAAAAAGCTCAATAGGGACAATAAAAAAGAAAATGTTTAATTTAGCTTTTTTTTTTTTTTTTGCAATAACACAAGGAATGTTATGCAAATGAGAATGACATTGCATTTTTTCATGTACTCTGGATAGAAAATGATAAAGCTACTTAGTTGGCATTCTCAGAATTCAAAATTTCTTGAAGCATGCAGAGGCTTATCTCAGACTTCTTCTTTTGAAATGACTTCACACCCTTGAGAATCTGAAGCTGTCAGTAATTAGAAATTAGTCAGAGGAAGGGACTCATAATGAGTTGAAAGAGCACATCTCTGAAGTCAAAAAGGAGAAATTGAGAGAAAAGTTACATATTTCAATTGAGTGGAAATTGAAGTTATCTTTGGATACATAGTCATAAATAGTTATGTGCATGTGACTGAAAGTTAAAATAGTAATTGAGTCATTTGACTGAAAATGAAAATAAAGTATGACTTCTAAGGGACAAAAATTGAAAATATGAAATGAAGTAAATTGGTCCTGCTACACTTCTTCAAATCTCCTAAAAACTTAGGATGATTGACATGGATACAGCAACTGAAAGGCTCTAAAACCCGAGTGTGTCATTCTTCTGAACCCACGTCCCCCTCATTGACTCACCAATTTCATCTTTAAGATATTAGCCATTTTGTGTTACTAGAGAAGCATTCATAGAACAAATAGCTGCCAACTAGGCTTCAGTCACACAGTACCATTCTATGACAGGCAGTGCTCTTCACACACACACACACACACACACCCACACACACCATATACAATTGTGAATACAATTGTACTTCTATATCTATATCATCTATATCATACACATCATATACGTCACATACATTGTACACACCATATTTATCATGCATATCATATACACCACATCATATACATCATATACATCATACACATCACATACCTCATACACATCATGCATATCATGTACATCATATACATCACTTTCCTCATACACATCATATACATCATATATATACAAATATATACATAGACATATACAAACATATCTCTATCAATATATATCTATATTTATACCTCTATCCCACATGTTATTATCAGCATTGCTAACTCAACCTAATCAGAGATAAGCTTATCATTGCTATCATTTCAGTTTTGTAGCTGACGAATTTGAGTCATAGATAATTGAAATACTTTCAGAGACCACGCAGCCTGTCCATAGCAGCACTATAGATAAAGAATCAAGGTTAACATTATGGAAACAAAAGAGAAAAGATTAGAAACCAACGCCAAGATTTTTAAAGCAACTAAAAGCTAGGGATAGTACATCATACTTATAATTCTATTCAGGGAGCTGATGCAGGAGTATCACCATGAGATGGAGCTTACCTTGGACTACATAGTGAGTTCTAGTTCAGGAGTGGCTTCAGAATGAGACCCTGCCAATCAATCAATCAATCAGTCAGTCAATAAACAAACAAACTAAATTTATTCAACATACACAATAATGCCACAAAATGCCTTTTTGAAAATTTATTATTTTAATTAGTGTACAAAGTACCTAGTTTTCTTATGACACTTTTGTGAATAGTGAATATTTAGTTTTCGTTGATTTAGTTGATTCCCTTCCACTGTCGCCTACACTTCTTCTCTGACTCTGCCTAGGCCATTGCAGTTGTAACCCTACAACGCAATCACTGTGTTCCACTTTCATGTCCCATGGATTGTTATTCTCCACACAGCATTTTCTTGGTCATTTCTTGTAGTTATTTCCTGTGCTACTCAAGTTCTTTCAAGAAAGCTTTTACCTATTTTGTAATTTGAACACTTTCTTGGCCTTTTAATCTAGCAGTTTAGACAAGGGTTTACATTTATGTATTTAGTGTGTGTCTGTGGTATTTATGTATGTGTATCTGTGTGTATGTGTGTATGCATACACACACAAGCGTGTGTGTGTGTGTGTGTGTATGGAATGCATGTCTATCATGGCATGTATGTGTGAGTAGTATCTGTGTATCTGTGTGGGTGTTTGTACGTGGGCATGTAAGTCTAACAATTTTTATAAAAAGCTACTGACCTATTATAGTAAAGAATATTGATTTTTTAAAATGAAACTGAAAATAAAATTTACTTTCTTGTGAGAGTATCTATATATAAAATGGTGTAATAGAGTTGATTTTGAGTATTTATTGAAAATTCCCAGCACAGTAGTTTTCTTAAGTCATGTGGATAAGGTCATTTCACTTTTTGTTGATTAATGTTGTGTTGGCAATTCTTTTCAGGTATATGACAGATGGTGGGCTCAACCTATATACCAGAAGTCTTAACAGAGTACCAGACACAGCAACTTCCAGAGATGTCATACAGAGAGGAGTTCATGATGTGACAGTGGATGCAGACAGGTAATCCCATCAGCATAGAAGATGCTGATTTGCACAAAGCTATTTCATAAGTAAGGTCACAACAGATCTCCAGTGTCAACTACAACTTCTACTTTGCAATGTTTTGAAAAAAAAAAAAAAGGCAGTTCCATTTGCTAGACCACATTAGCTCTGTAATTCTGAACAAATATATCAGTGATAGAAAACACTTAAAGAGAAATTGTATCTATAAGAGAAACTATAGCAGCATATGTTCATTTTTCTAATTGAAAAGAAACAAACATTGTTAATGTTTTTCTGTCAATTCAGATGCATTTGAATTTAACTGGAGGCAAATTATACAAGTATAAAAATGTATTTCAGACCATCAATTACAATAAGTACAATAAGCTTGATGTTTCTCATGAGAGTTCTTTGAAGACATGCAGCTCTTGCTCTAGGCTAACATCTTATTCTCCATTATCTCTAGGTCTTTAAGGGTGTGTGTGTGTGTGTGTGTGTGTGTGTGTGTGTGTGTGTGTGCATGAGTGCACATATCAGACATATGTTCCTAGAACTGTTCTGCTGGCTTTTATCAGGATGATCATTTTGCGAGATCAGTATCTAAGTCAACTAATATAAAATGTATTTCTGACCCTGATTTATTTAGCTTTTCACTCCAAATCTTTAATTTTATTGAATAAGAAGACATCGCTCATTTCTATTGCTAAGTAACAGTACATAGAATACTCCTTTAATTGAGTATTTTGACTAATATCTTAAAACTAATCTATCTACATTATGAAATAATCATGTGCACAATTTATAGCTATACCCAAAGGGTAGGTAGTGAAGTCTGATACTAGTTTTCAGTATCACTTCTGATCCATGCTCCATCAATACTTTAAATCATGTTAAGTGGAAAAGCCATCTAAGCTCATTAATCTACATGTGCCTATTTACCCAGCCTGTAGAGTCTTTCTGTGTGTATGTGTGTATACATTCTTATGTGTACATGGGAAGTATGTAGCTATGTTAGGAAATGTTTTCTCCCCCTCTCCAGTCTGAATTTCTTTTTAAATATATTTGCTCACTGGCTTTTGTCCTAACTTTATTCCCAAGTCCTGGACATTTCCCCATCCTTTGAACAATCTAAACTAATTTCTGACTCTGATATTTGTCTTGTTGCTTTTGGACCTGGGGTGTTCTTTGCTGAATCCTTTGCCTTTTTTGCCAGCTGTCTCTGCTCAAGGTCATGTTCTAGGAGAAGTATTATCATAGTAAATCAAGGTATACTTCTTCCCGAACACTTTCTATCTTCCTTACAATAGGTATTGATCAGTGCAGACAATGTCACAGTCGTCATGTGTTGAGGCTTTAACAGAAGCTGATTTGGTGAATGAACATAGCTAATCAATTCATTGAGTGTATGTAAGTCATTTGGATAGAAGAAGGGCGTTCTTTGTATGGTAAGCAAATGAGATGAGGCAAGATTCCAGGCACTTCATATTATGGAAAGGGAATGGATTATGTGGGAGGAGACAGAGATTACAGGGAAAGACATTGAAAGTATGGGCTACATAATAGGCCTAATTCCCTGTATTATTGCTACTTAGCAGTGGAAAATGCTAAAGGTATCGATACTGGTGCTGGAATAACCCAAGAATCAAAACAATAGTGACTTTGGGTTAGAAAGAATTAAAAAGAAACCAACATGTTTCTTTAGTTTTAAGGCTCATACTGCATTCTAGCTGATGAATTTCATAGCAACAGATAAATCCAAACAATTATATAATAAATTTGGTCCTGCAAAACATTGAGTACCCCCCCACACACAGTGGGTAGAACCTGGACCAGAGTACCACTTGAGAAAAGTGGCTTCAAAAGGAAAATACTAGAAATATCCTCATACTACCTGTCTTAGATAGGATTTTGCTGCTGTGAATAGACACCATGACCAAGGCAACTCTTAAAAGAACAGCATTTAATTGGGGCTGGCTTACAGGTTCAGAGGTTCAGTCCAGAATCATCAAGGCAGGAATGTGGCAGCATCCAGGCAGGCATGGTGCAGGAGGATTTGAGAGTTTTACACCTTCATCTGAAGGCTTTTAGCAGAAGATTCACTTCCAGGCAGCTAGAATGAGAGTCTTAGAGCCCATGTCCACAGTGACTCTCCTCCCCCAACAGGGTCACACCTTCTAATAGTGCCGTTGCCTGGGCCAAACATATACAAACCATCACATAACAGTTTTCACATGTTATAGAGAATGATAGAAAAAAACTAAAAATCCTTCTGTTTAAGTTATACTTTTTTTTCCCAACTCAGTGGTACTTGTAATTTTTAGGTTTTATAAAAAGTTCTATGTAAGTAAAATATACTGAAATAACAGCAGATCCATCTGACTGGAATTAGCAAAACATTGTATTCAAATTATTCTTTAATACTTATCTCTTTACTTACATACTCACTTATTTTATGTGTATGGGTATTTTGTCTGCATGTCTCTGTATCAGAGAAGAGTAGCAGATCCCTTACAATTGGAATTACCGATGACTGTGAGCCACACATGGCTGCTGGGAACTGAACTCAGGTCTCTGGAATTAAAAACAGTGCTCTTAACCATTAGGCCATCTTTCTAGCCCCCAAGTCATTTATGGTAAATCCTGTAGCTTCCTTTTTTAATACTTATGCTTAAGATATGAGTAGACAGTAAAGAGTAGCTACATACCTCTTGATACTAAATTGAAAATGAATGCCCTTCTTGAAAAACAGGGGTTTCATCAACTAGCAATGATGTGTTTAAAGGATCATATTGTTTCAAGCCATGATAGTTCCTCTGCTTTCTGTGTAAACCTGTCCTAGCTCCGGATCCTCTGTCACTGGGATTAAAGAACATGAATAGTCAATGAAGACAGACGGAGAAGTTCAAGAGCTCTCTCTGCTAATAAATTAGACAGCAAGTGTATAAAGAAAGACTGACAAGTAACCAGTGTACCTTAAACAGGTACTTTACAAAGTCTTAAGATATTCTGACACATATCCTAGGAGAGATCCAAAGATATTGGGAGAAGGAGAAGAAGGAAGCATAGAAAAGTTTGGTGTAAGAGGGAATGGAGGACACCAGGAAAGTATGGTCCTCTGAGTCAGTTGAGCAAGGTGTGTACGAGCTCACAGAGACTGAAGCACGGGACCTGCAAGGGCATGCACCAGGTTCTCATGCATATATATATATATATATATATATATATATATATATATATATATGTGTGTGTGTGTGTGTGT
>NC_034598.1:66293542-66306095 GCF_900095145.1 Mus pahari
ATATATATATATGTATATATATATATATATATATATATATATATATATATATATATATCTCAGTTATTCTCAACCTATTGATTTTGACTTCTTTGGAAGTCAGTGACCCTTTCATGAGAAAACACAGATATTTTGCATTATGAATCCTAACAGTAGCAAAATTGCATTATAAAGTAGCAACAAAAATAATTTTATGATTGTGGGTCACCACTACATGAAGAACCATATTATCGTCACAGCGTTAGGAAGGTTGGGAACCGCTGTCATACAGTATAGCTTTCAGCTTAGTATTTTTGTGGGACTGTCCAGTGTATGAACAAGTGGGTCTCTGACTCTTGTGCCTGCTTTTGGGCTCTTTTTCTGTCTGCTGGGTTGCTTTGTCCCATAAAATATGTTCATTGTTGCTTCTTCTTATATTTTATCTTGCAATGTTCAGATGTTGCTGTTTTCTCGTAGAAGCCTGTTTTTTTCTAATGAGATACAGAAAGGATGCAGATCTAGAGGAGATGGAGAGGAATAGAGGGCAGGGAAACTATACTCAGGGTATACTTTATGAGAAAAGGGTTATGGGAGAAAAAAGGAAAAGACGCCATTAAGCAAGTAGGAGTGTCAAGTAATAAAGGACATAAGGTATCAGGCCTGGCTGTTTGTATAGTAAATGATAAGACTTTTTCACATCCTATTTCATTTTAGATGACAAAGTAAAAGCACATACTAATGTTGTATTTTATGACAAATTGTCTTGAACCAATCAAAGTAAGTGATACAGCTGGTAATGATGCTATTGTGTGGAATGTGATGTTACCAGTGTGGAGAAGCTCCCCACTAAAAGTGAGTAACTAGGAAAAAAATGTTATCTCAGTCTCCAAGTTAAAGTTTAATGCAAACACACAAATCTAAGGTCACTGTGGACACTGGGGCAATTCTCTGAAGAGGTGGTCTTAAGCTTGCCTAAGACTTATTTTAGCAGTAATTAAAATGTGCTAAATTACTGTGTGCATCAGCACTGTGCACACTAAAATCACACTAGAATTTCTGTGTAGAAAAGAAAACAAGCACTATAACTGAGAAACAAATTGATGCTGTATGTGATGGTTTGAATATGCTTGGCCCAGGGTGTGGCACCTTTAAGAGGTGTGGCCCTATTGGAGTGGGTGTGTCATTGAGGTCATAGGCTTAGTAGCCTACTCCTATCTGCCTGGAAGTGAGTCTTCCACTAGCAGTCTTCAGATGAAGATGTAGAATTCTCAGCTCCTCCTGCACCATGCCTGCCTGGATGTTGCCATGCTCCCACCTTGATGATAATGGACTGAACCTCTGAACCTGTAAGCCAGTCCCCAATGAAATGTTGACCTTTATAAGACTTGCCTTAGTCATAGTATCTGTTCACAGCAGGAAAACCCTCAGGCACTGTTTCAGAGCTATTAAGTCTATGGTATTTTGTCCTAGAAGTCTGAACAGACAAGCAAGGTATAGCTGTATGGGAGGAGAGGTAGTTCTAAAGAACTACTTGTGAAATAGGAAAGGTGCTGTTAACATTAGTATAGATGGTGCCTTAGTCAGGGTTTCTATTCCTACACAAACATCATGACCAAGAAGCAATTTGGGGAGGAAAGGGTTTATTCAGCTTACACTTCCATACTGCTGTTCATCACTAAAGGAAGTCAGGACTTGATCTCAAGCAGGTCAGGGAGCAGGAGCTGATGCAGAGGCCATGGAGGGATGTTACTTACTGGTTTGTTTCCCCTGGCTTGCTCAGCTTGCTCTCTTATAGAACACAAGACTACCAGCCAAGAGATGGTACCACCCACAAGGGGACCTCCCCCCTTGATTGCTAATTGAGAAAATGTCTTACAGTGGATCTCCTGGAGGCATTTCTCTCAACTGAAGCTCTTTTCTCTGTGATAACTCCAGCCTGTGTCAAGTTGACACAAAACTAGCCAGTACAGATGGCTAGGAAAATACCTGGAATTTCTAGTCCTGTTCCTCTGTAAAAACTCAATTGTACTGACATTGAGGTTAGAGTACTGAGAAATTAATCCTTATAATCTTTTGGGCATATTTAAATATATTTTATGTGCAAATCCTTTGCAAGAGTCAGAATATGACTTATTAACATTTCTATTTCCTCTTTTAAGGGTACAAACTACAAAATCATAAATATGGTTGTTTGTACTTTATTCTTCTTCGTGGTGCTAAGGATTCTTTACATACCCTATGGTTAAGCAGTTAGTGCTTGAAATAATTGTAGTAAACTCAAGTGTGGGCATGCTTTCTGATGCCTTACTCAGTGGCTTGTGTAGAAGAGCAGAAAATGGATATAATTAAATTTACCCAGGATTGACTGCCAGCTGACTGAATCTAGTAAGAGAATCTCTTGTCTTGAGTTTGGTTGTTTTGTTGGTTTTAGATATAGGGACTTGGAACATAATCTAGGCTAACTTTGTACTGTCTTATCTCTCTTGAGTTATTGAGTTTACGGGCATATGCCACATTTATGACTCAGATATGTTTATATAAAGTATTATATTTATATCTAATATTTATATAAGATATTATACTTATGTAATATCCATATGTTAAGTGATTAAGATAGGATATAAACTGAACAGACATTGAGGTACAGCATACATTGATGGTAAGCTGTGAGACAAAGGGTTCTAAAATGCAGTGGGTGCTGAGAAGCTCATGGGTGTGTCTGATGAAAGGATGCAGATGAGACAGGTTGCTCAGCAGCTCCTTCATACAGTGATGCAAGACCGCCCTAAGCATAGAGTTACACTGAGCCTCTAAGCCTACCATTGATAGTAACTAACATGCTGAGCCTTGCTGTTACAAAGAGATTCATAGGATGTTTTAATATAATGGTGTAGCAAACCACGCATGAGTAGAAGAAGCCTTTGCTGTTCCCAGACTTGCTCTAAACAGAAAGAATAAAGTCAACATATTTGTCCTAGGATGGCAAGCAAATATTTTATAGGTCAGATTCATTATGCTTGCCTTTAGTCTATGTACACTGTAAGGACTCATTCTCTTCTGTGTTGGTTTGCTCTAGCTTAATGTTGGATTCGGTATATTCTCACACCTTAAGTATTGCCTTCATTAGCTTATTAGCTTTCCATAGTAATTAAAAGTGAGCAAACATTAATAGGCTGAGAGGAAAATAGATAAAGTAAATGTCATTACTTCATTTCATAATCGGATGGCCATCCTTTTTTGCTCATAGATCTTAACTATAAATAGAGGTAGTTAAATGACAGATATTAGGGACATATAAAAAATTATTTTTGATGTCCATTATCCTCTCATTGGTACTTTGCTCACATCTCAGGCTTCTGTGCTGATGTTGAAATTTCCCTGCCACCACTTATTGAGAGCAGGCTGGTCCCATCATGAATACACATATAAACTTCATGAGAGGAAGAACTCCTTCTAGAATTGGTTAATAACACACATGTAGTGAGATACTGTCATCAAAGGTATTAACATAGGACATAGGGATTGGGATTGTGAAAAATCTTAAACATTATTCATTCAAAGGATATACTGACAGTACAACTAGCCCAGATCATAAATATGCCTTAATTGGAATTTCTTTCAGTACCTTTCATAATAAGATTGCAACTATACAATTATAACATGCTACATGACCTTTTGAAAAACCTGTTTGGCATGCAAAATATACACATACATACATATATACATACATACATACATACATACATACATACATACATACATATGAAAAATTCATCTTGAAAGGTGAGTTTGGGTCAGGACAATGCTGCATGTATAATTATATTTTCAGGGCTTTGGAACTGGGGGATTTTGGATGATGGGAGAGGAGGATTATGAACTAAAGACCAAACTCTGTTATATAGACCAATTTAAGGTATCCTGGACTAAATTGTAAAACCCTGTCTCAAAATAGTCTTAATATTAATATTGACCAAAATTTAACTTTGTCTTTTTCTAATTGTTTTCCCAATAAATGTCATGTTCATAGTGCTTTAGTTTATATAGGATTTTCCACCATATGTCTAAAATATGATTTATTATTGTACCTTTGGAAAATGGCAATTAATGATAAGAATAGAAGAAAGATAACAGTTAAAATTGTTATAATAAAAATGACACCGGAGACCCAGTTTTGTTATATTGTTTAAATAGATTATTTTTCACTACAATAGACCCTTTGTATGACTTTTATTGTTACCCTTTAATAACACTAAATATTAGCCACAGTAAGAATAAATACTAAGGAAGAGTTCCTAGATCAAGTAATTTTCCTGAAGAATTTTTTAATAAACCATGATGACTTGTTTTGAACCCAGTTCCTGTGTTTTTACTGTTATTTAAATTTTTAAATTAGTTCAAGACTCTCATTATGTCTTAATGACAACTTCTGATTTCTGTGAAAACTTTGTTAATCTAAATATATCTGCTTAGAATTATGAATAGACTTTTTCAGTTCAGCTCAAAAAAATATGAGTTATTTCAGTAAGTGGACATCTACCAAATGCTGCCAATAAAATGTAAAAACACAGGAGACACATTTTTGATTGTTCTGGATTGTTATGGAGGTGGTTCTCAACCTGTGGGTCACAACCTCCTTAGGGGAAGAGAGACAATCTTTTCACAGGGGTCCCCTAAGAGCATCACTCACAAAACACAGATACTTACATTATAACAGTAGCAAATTTACAATTATGATGTAGCAATGAAAATAATTGTATGGTTGTAGGGGGGTCACCAAAATGTGAGGATCTGTATTAAGGGGTTGCAGCATTAGGAAGGTTGAGAGCCACCACTCTAATGGATGGCTACCCTATTGGTTCTGGGAGAGGAAACCACAGGTTGTCTGTTGTTTGTCATGATGCTGGTGATTTGTTCTGAGACATGGTTTGCCTAGGTAGCCTAAGCTAGCCTCAAAGTTTTGGTCTTTCCTTTGTTTCCCCCAACAGGGTGTCGAGATTTCAGGTTTGAAATTCCATGTCTATGCATTTAAGTCTGTCATGATCTTGACCTTGAATACGTGTGGAAATATTTCTAAAGTGTTCAAGCAGAGCAGTGTGTGTGTGTGTGTGTGTGTGTGTGTGTGTGTGTGTGTGTGTGTGTGTGTCTGTCTGTCTGTCTGTCTGTCTGTCTGTCTGTGTTGTGGGGTAGGGATGGGTGGGCATGCTTCTGGTGTACACAGACAAATCCTCATGCAGCATTGAACAAGAACAGAAAAGCAACTTAGACTTCTAACACTAGAAAATTTTTAATGAAAAGCAATAAAACTAGAGTCATTGTGTTGGATAATTTAATTGTAAAATTTTATTGAATAAGTTCCAAGAAGAGATGAAACTCTTTTTTTTTTTTCTTTCAAGCACTTGGGGTGAATTCCTTTTTTAATGGGCTAACTAATGGGGTGAGACACCAACTCAGGATCATTAAATTGAAGACTGCTGGCTGGCACCTGATAAGGTCTATGTTGTCTTCACTGGCTGCACAGAGTAGGTGGCCACGATTTATTTATAAGTGTCCTATGTCCTTCATTTAAATCTCTGCTTGACTTAATTTTTGTTTGAAACGGTTGAGGTTATTTGTAATAACCTGCCATTTTTATTTTCGGCATCCACAGAACTCCCATATGGTTTTTACAGATAAACTGTAAGTGAAAGCATTTTCATTAAAGATGAGCGCTTATTTTCTGAGAGGCGTTGGTTGTTTTGTTCTTATAAAAGTTTCCATGCGAGTATTAAAGAAAATTTCCATGTATAAAAGATCAAAAGGAAATATTAAAATAACCCATCTTCTCCCCATCATAAGGACGACAAAGGTTACTGCTTTAACATACTTCCCTTGGTCTTGCCCACCTTGTATCTAGTTACATAGTTTAGATATACATACATACATACATACATACATACATACATACATATATACATACAACATATAGGTTAATTGTCTTTTTGCTATAGTAATGAAATACTTATGTAACTTTTTTAAATAAAAGAAATTAAATTATCACCTCCAAGTTTCGGAGGCGGCAGGACATCTTGCTTGCATGGCTTCAGTTCTGGTGAGGACCCTCCGGACTGTGCCACTTCAGGCAAGTTGTACAAGTGGAGACACTTTGTGAGCAGAAGTCGTGCCTTCCCAGAGGAAGCCAGAGAGCAGGTGAGGCCCTGCTGGCGACTTTACAACAATCTCTGAGAGCACTACAGCAATGTCTCTGGGATAGCACCGTTGAGAGCTGACCATGGGGTACTCAAAGTTTACTTGAGTAGTTAAGATTCCCCACTTCTCTCTATTTGGATCCAGGCTACAATTGCATGCCCCTAGTCAAGACTGTCACTTACCCTAGACACACCTGAAAATACGTGCTTAATCATATGAACATTTGTATTTTTTATTTGTTTGTTTGTTTGTTTGTTTAGTTTTGTTTGGGGTTATTTTGGAAAGAGGGTCTTGTTATATACCTCGGTCTACCCTCGTATGTATAGCTCAGGTTAGCCTTGAACTTACAGCAACCTTTGTGTCCCAGTTTCTTGATTCTTGATATTATAGACTCTAACTCCAAGCATCGATTCAAATTCTTAAATCCCTAGCATTGGTGCACATTTAAGGAAAATACAGTCTTGGAGGTAGGATTTGCCATAAACTAGTTTACTACAAAGGGGTTTAGAGCAGAGATTCCTAGGTCCTGGTTATAGCTGGAATACTCGCTGTTTATTTGAACAAGAACTAACTCCCGTATTTTTCTGGCCCCCCAAATCAGAAATAATTCCTATCACAAAACATATATCTCTTTTTCTAAAATCCCATTCCACTATGTGCTTCCTTGCTTTATAACTAATACTTAGAGTAACTGATGCTCAAGCTTTTACTGAAAGTGTTTATCCCATATCGTGTGACTCTAGATTCTTAGTCCAAACCACAGGGTCTCTGATATATTCTTAGTCTCCCAAAAGAGTTTATTGAAGGAAGAGAGAAAGAAAAGTGCGTGATTTTTTTTCTTGTTTTTCTTTTAGAAGTAAGATTTTACTGTGGAGCCCAGGCTGGCTTCAAACTCAGCATGCTCTTGTTCCAGCTTTCCAAGTAGTAAACCAGGTATGAGCAGTGGGTGTTTGCCATCGAAAAGATGAATCTGTTCCAGTCCTTTAGTTACATCTTCAAATTTTCTTCCTCTATATACTAAGTCCATAGTTTTCTCTTATATAGACATCAATCATATTGAATTAAGCCATACTCCCATGTGCTCACTTTAGTTTGAATTTGTCTATAATGACCTTATTTCCAAATGAGTTCAAATTCTGAGAGACTAATGATAAGGTCTTCGGTATATGAGTTCTAGGCACTGAGAAGCCAGCCTACAGCAGTCTTGCTCTCAGGGCACTGTCTCAGGCTTGATTTCTGTTAGAGGATCAAGTTAAAAGTATGAGCGTTATTGCTCTGCCTTTCCTCCCATCTATTATAAAGCCATAGCTTGTCACTCATACATAAGAACAGACAAAGAGAGTTACACTGAAGCAACACAAAAGTGACCTTCTGAGACCACTGCTTCCTTCTTTCAGGTCACCCAGAAGATATAGAATAGTGGCCATCTTATAGATGCCCAGGCATTTTAGCAGCAGAGATGTAGTATTTAGAAAGGTCAAATTAAAAGAAAAAAATATTTATTTTTGATCATAAGTCTCACAAGTATTTTTGGTAGCCTTTCACCATCATTATGTGGTTTCTGTAAATAGATCAAGAAAACACTCTTCCACAGATAACAGACGTCTGTGCCCACGCAACATTCAGGAATTGCTGCAAATGAGGCTGTCACTCACGGTTCCCAGCTGTGAAGATGATTTGCAGTTGGAAATGTCCTTCAGCAGCGAGCTCTCTGTCTCACCGTGTACAGTTGATTCAATCTTTCAGTCATGTATTCTACCCAAGGGTGGGCCAGCATAGGATTCTCTCAGGTCTGCTGTTTTAAACGAAAATGCAGTGTAGCATTCTTAGACAGGAGGACTTAGATTTATATTTTAGTTGTTGGAAATTACCATTTCGTAGAAATAGCCCATTGTTCTCAATGGTCAAATAAATGTGTTTTCAAACAAAGCCTGAGAGAGCTATTCTCTGAAGGGTGTGTTGCTGTTGTTGTTGTTGTTGATGTTGTTGTTGTTATTGTTGTTTTCCTCTTATTTTGGAGGAGAGGACTTGCCTAGTCTTATTGGGACTAGATGCCTCAGGGTGAGGTGGTACCCCAGGGGTCTACCCTTTTCTGAGGAGAAGAGGAGGGGTTCAATGGGGGAAGTGTGGGACCGGGAAGAGAGGAGGGAGGAGCCTGTGATCTGGATATAAAGTAAATTTTAAAAAGAAAAAAATGAATTAAATTATAATTACATCACCCTTCCCTTCCCTTTCCTTCATCCTACCTCTCCGATACACCGGATACACCTACTCTTTCTAAAGCTGATGGCAGTTTTTCTTTGATTACTATTGATGCGGGTGTGTGTGTGTGTGTGTGTGTGAGAGAGAGAGAGAGAGAGAGAGAGAGAGAGAGAGAGAGAGAGATGCTGGATCCATTTGATGTCTGTCTGAAAATGAATTCAGAACTGACCAGTTTGTATTGGCTAACCAATTAAAGTGCTCATCCCATGGAGAGGATAATTCTCCTCTTCTGGCAGTCATTAATTATTTGTAGTTCTTTGTCTAGAGGTAGGCACTCTGAGATTCCCCCCACTCCTCATTAGCATGTCTATTGATGTTGTCATTCTTCTGGTTTCATTGAGGCAAGGCCTTCTCTGAACTTTTATTCATCTGCCATTGCTTTGTCTATGGTCCTGATAGAAAATGTTTTCATCAGAAAAACTAGGCAGTGCATTTTGTGTTTGCTATGTGCTATTGATGGTGTCTTCATGAATGACCATAAATCTACCTTCATAGGAGTTAGAGTGAATATTTACATTTGGAGCTGGGGGTGTAAATCAGCACTGGAGTTTTTGCTCACTATACTCAAGGGCCTGGGATCAAGAGCCTGCTCATTTTTTAAAAATAAATTACAAAGATTGTACACTAAATGTATGACCATAATTCTGCCGTTTTGCCTAAATGGACATATTAGCCAGGGTTAATTTTTGAACTAAGAATGAAAAAAAAAAAAAAAAAAGAACTTGAGGCCTCTTTAATTAGAGAATAACTAGAAATCCCACATGTGTTGATCCTACCATGTGGAAGAGAATGAGCCACATCTAAGAAAACTCTATATGAGAAACCAGGCCATCCTGTGAATCAGATGGAGCCCATGGAGGGTCCACCAACCCCATGCCTGTGGGATGGCTACTCTCTTCTCTGCATAGGTCAGTGAAGAAAAAGGATGTTGCCTTTTAAGTATATAACAGATGCAGTGACAAATTATTTTTTTACCATAATCCAATATACTTTATTTTGTATTTTTTCAATGAGGCAACAGAAGCACAGAGAATCAAAGCATTTATCATAATAATTAAAATGCCTAATGAGCCTGCACCCTCTCCCCACCCATTTTGGTGGCAATAGAATGTCAAATCATAGTCACTGGGATAAATAACTTTCTCATATCTGGTCACGTAATGTGAGTTAAGGATAAAATATCAAGAAGTACACAGGCCAGTAGAAACTGGAAATCTAGCGTGTGATATCTCCCTAGAAGCTGCAGGAGCAGCAGGCATCTTTGGTTTCTGAGGATCAATAGAACCCTTTTGTAAGATTAAGTTGTCTGTGCAAGGCAGAGAAAGAATCTCAAATTAACTCTTCAGTGTTTTCTATTTTGAAGCATGCTTTTAAAATAGGTTTCACCTGCATAAATGTTCTCCAGCTTAGAGACTTAATCACCTCAGCCTGAAGAGTTTCTTTTCTTGCCATTTTTCTTCCATTGTTATTATAATGACAGCAACTCATTAACTCAGTGGGTGTCAGTATTGATTATGATGTTCACAACTTACTTTTTTTTTTCCCTTGAGAGTTCAGTTTCTTTCTAAAATAGATCATAATTCGTGATTGGTAACTGCTTTGGAGTCTTGCCAAGATATCTCACCAATTACTCCTGGTAAGGTAATGGTGTTTAGATCGACTCCACTGGTCTTAGAGGACCCTGACCTCTTTTGTTCCTCTATGAGGCTGTGTTTTATAAACTCAGTGGTGAGTGTTGACTACAGAATGGAATTAATCAGAAAGGCAAAGTGCTTGCTGCAGGTATCCCCAGGCCCATCTAATTATCTTAAGCTTGTTTCCTTTATGTCCTTGTTTTGTTGCACACATGCGCATGAGAACAACAAACTAATTCAAAATCCTATCAAGAGGGATTTAGGAATCACGAACTGGAGTAAGGTGGCTTTTAGAGGCTGTATTCATGTGGCAAGCTAAAAGATAAGAGACGCAATGGTAAAAAGACAATAGAGAGTTAGAATTTTATGTCTTAAGAGATAAACATACTAGGCTATATGAGTCAATAACGTTTTATGCGAAATATTCGATTACCTTGCAATAATGCCTCTGAGATCTCATGGACATCACTACAATAGAAAAAAGCAACACTGATTTTTTTTTTTCAGACTCATGGCATATCCTTTTTTAAGAAGAAAACTCTCAGTCCTTGCATTATTCTCTCACAGACAGAGGTAGTGAGCCTGGCAGGTCAGTACTGCAAGAGTCAGGGCATAGCTAATGGAGATGCAGATCTCTGTGTCCAGCACAGCTTGCGAATGCCAAGGAGGTGATGGCCTGGTGTGAGTTGTGGAAGGTGGGAGGACAGATTGTCTCTTTGTTATTGATGCTCCTCTCAACCAAGTCACCCTGTTGTTATTTTCTTGAACAACATCATTACTTACGTTTGTGTCTTGCATCCTTCTCTCTGAAAACCTCTGAGCAAGCCGGTTGACATCATTGGAAGCTGACTAGGTGGATGGGATATAGGAGCCATGCTTGTGGAAGGAGGTCTGCGTCCTAGTCTTTCTGTGTAGAAGTGAAATGTTGTTCCTCCACTTTCTGGAAGAAGGACCTAGTGACTCCATGTATCTTCCTGGGCATCAGGAAGACTGTTCTGAGACTTCTACCTCCACCTCACTTTTCCTTTGCAATCCACACAAATCCCACCTCCTCTGCCCACACCACAAATACAATTTCCCAGCAACCGTTCTAAGTTAATCACTTAATGAAATAACTTTTAATATCTTCTGTGGTGGTTTGGATATGCTTGGTCCAGGGAGTGGCACGACTGGGAGGTATGGTTGCATTGAGGTAGGTATGGCCTTAATGGAGGAAGTGTGTCACTGTGGGGGTGGGCAAGGAGATCCTTCTCCTAAAAACACGAGAGTCAGTCTTGTCCTGCTTGCCCTTGAACAAGATGTACCAACTTTACTCTTTATTCAAAAAGTTTGACTTTTATACTTTCTAACAACTATTACTCTCTTTTGAAGTTAGCCTCTGTACTCTCCCTACTCAAAGAATAGCATTTTACAACAATAGGTTCAATCCATTAATCATTAACTTGCCCCAAATTAATGATATTGCTGTTTATCTGTTTTCTTCTTTGTGAAGCTTCGACACAATAATTCATTAAAAGCTTTTTAACTCCTTCTTGGGTAGCTCTTCATTACCAAACATATCTTTGTGTTTGTTCGTTTGTCTAGCAACACTTAGATGCAGAGATAAACTTGATAGTTCATCTCCTCTGCTTCCCCCATCTAAAAATAACCAGATAAACATTTTCAAAAATTATTCAAATGGAAGGTGTGTGGCTATTCCTCAGTCCTAGAATGCTAGCCTAGTGTGATGTTTACTTTTGATTGTCAACTTGCCACTGTCTAGAGCGATCTGGTAGGGGGTCTTAATGAGGTATTGTCTAGATTGAGTTTTCCTGTGTGCATGCCTGTGGGAGATCGTCTCAATTATGGTAATTGATGTAGAAAGACTGCTCAGAATTTTGTGGTTCTAGTTGATGATAACCTTTCTTTTTAAGAGCATATTTTAAAAATTAAACATTTATTTCATTATTTGAGCACTTGAGAGATCATATATGTTGTTGGAAGAGGAGAAAATAAACAAATTTGTCTTCAAATAGAGTCATCTTGATCAGCAAGAAATTAGAGGGAAAGGAAACATTCATAATAACTGGTTGGGCATGATGGTGAAAACCAGTAATCCACTATAAACCACTTTATAGTAGGCTGATACAGGAGAATGGCAAGTTGAAGACATACCTGGGCTACAAAGAGAACATAAGCCACTTCAGGACAACATTATGAGACTGTATCTCAAAATAAAAAGTAAAAAGATGGAGAAAGAAATAGTTCAGTGGGAGATTGCTTGCCTGGCATTTACATGGCCCTAGATTCAAACCCTGTCTTAGTCAGGGTTTCTATTCCTGCACAAACATCATGACCAAGAAGCAAGTTGGGGAGGAAAGGGTTTATTCAGCTTACATTTTCCACATTGCTGTTTATCACCAAAGGAAGTCAGGACTGGAACTCAAGCAGGTCAGAAAGCAGGAGCTGATGCAGAGGCCATGGAGGGATGTTCTTTACTGGCTTGCTTCCCC
>NC_034598.1:66306135-66308419 GCF_900095145.1 Mus pahari
CAGCTGGATCTCATGGAGTCATTTCCCCAACTAAAGCTCCTTTCTTTGTGATAACTCCAGCTGTGTCAAGTTGACACAAAATTAGCCAGTACAAACCCCAATATTGTATATGTAAGGAAGAAGTAATTATAATATAAAATGGTTGGTTGATAATCAAAATCATAGATATCTTTAATAAAAATGCTGCAGAGGGAACAAATATAAAGAGCACTATAACTGAGTTTATCTTAAGGTGTGCGTAAATAAAAGCCTACCCTTTCATTATGACAGCTATCTATCCAGTACCAAGCATCTGCTGAGTTTGTGATGTATGGCATAGCCGTGAGTATGTGGCTGCAGTCTAACTTTTCTTGTCCTGTCATTTTAAGACCCAGGGAGAAGGGGCATCTCTCTTCTTAAGACAGAAGATAGATAAAATATTCAGCAAGAGCTTGCACTGAATGTGTCCAGCGTCATTTCTGCTCCTATTCTTTTGAGCAAATATTCAGGGCAGGGTCAAAGTAGAAGGGACACACTTGTATAGTCAATAAGAAGGGAAGGTGACTACTATGATTGTGAATAAGGATACAGCTCATTTTAATGACTTTTACTATGCCTGTTCTGCTAAAAGGACTATGAAAATGATGGACAGAAACATAAGATCTAGTAAAAGGCTGGGTTGTGAAGAAAGATGAAGTCAGTAAAAAAAACATCTTGTGTGTGGGCTGAGCATCCAAGCAGTCATGTCAGGCAGGCGGTTTGAAACAGAAATTAGCACTGGAGAAAAAGGTCAGGGCTGAATAGATCCAAGAACCAATCATTTAGACTTGGGTACATATCAGTGAAGGGAGACAAAACTATGAAGGTACAGAAAATAGAGTGGATAGTTCTAAAGCTCAGAGATTGAGTAAATTACAATCTAATAGACTACTGATCTGCTTTTAAATATTTCAGGGTCATTCACAAGGGGTTCTATGTTTTGTGAATTCATTATATAAATGAGATAGCATAGCAATTATAAACATAAGCTTGGGGAAAATGTACTGGAGATCTGGCTATCACATGACCTGGATTAAGTTCCCAACACCCACAAGGCAGTTACAACCATCTGTGACTCTGGTCTCAGGATATTTGATGCCACTGTTTAGCATCCATGATAACAAGGCATGAAAATAATGCACACACACATACACATACACCCACCCACCCACACACACACAAATATGCATGCAAACTGTTCACACCCACATATACCACACATGCACACAAGTATGTGCATATATATATATATATATATATATATATATTTAAGATTTTGTATATATATATATATATATATATAATCTTAAAGTCTACCTTCACAAAAACCATAAATCTGAGAATCCAGAAATTCACTTTATCTTCCTGAAAACTCACTTTGTAAGTTTTTGATTTATAATATCAGGTACATTACTTCATATTTGGCTCTAACTTCTCTCTCTCTCTCTCTCTCTCTCTCTCTCTCTCTCTCTCTCTCTCAAGGTGGCAATAGCATTTGCCCTTGCAGAACTATTGAGTGCCTGGAAAATATTCAAACAGTCCTTGGCTCATTTTCAATACAACTTGTAAAAGAGTCTGCTAACACAATTACCTCAAAGCAAACATTCTCTCTAGCCCCGTTTACCTTTGTATTAACCATAGACTTCGATAAAGCATGTGTTTTTCATTTACTACACTTAGGCATTCTATTGACAGCTTAAGGAAGTCTGGGATTTATAGCGTTAGGCAATATCATGAACATGCATATAAGATTAGATTTAATTTTCAGATGCATGCAACACTGTGAGGGGCAATATAGTTTTCTAAATGCTCAGTTCTGGATTATTGCAAAGAGTATTGCTGGCAGCACACATACTTTTCTAGGTGTTCTTCTCTCAGTGACATTGGGAAAGACTCTTAAAACAATGCAGATCCTGTTTACCTTCACCCTTTTATATCTTGTACCCAATAAAGTGTCAGATGTTAATGAGCATAGTGGTTCACCTGGGATCCATCCCATATACAGTCACTAAACCTAGACACTATTGTGGATGCCAACAAGAGCTTGCTGACAAGAGCCTGATAGAGCTGTCTCCGAGAGGCTTTGCCAGTGCCTGACAAATACAGAGGTGGATGCTCTCAGCCAACCATTGGACTGAGCACAGGGTCCCCAATGGAGGAGCTAGAGAAAGGACCCAAGGAGCTGAAGAGGTTTGCAGCCCCATTGGAGGAACAACAATATGAACCAACCAGTACCCCCAGAGCTCCCAGGGACTAAACCACCAAC
>NC_034598.1:66308849-66316847 GCF_900095145.1 Mus pahari
ACCAGGAAAGGAGATAACATTTGAAATGTAAATAACAAAATTATCTAATTAAAAAAATAAAATAAAATAAAATAAAGTGGAAAAGTTTGCTAGCCATCTTAAAAAAAAAAAAAAAAAAGATTATTCTCTGAGAGGATCATCCATGTAATGTGAAATAATAAATCAGAGCAACCTGGAAACTGGCAACAGTCTAAAATCTTGGAAACAGTCACTTCTTTAGCAGCACTCCAACTCCACATCGTATTTTGTCCATGAATGTACTTTCTCCTCTTTGCATTGGGTGTGTAGTTGTCTTGTGTTGGGGTCCCAGGAGTATCACTGGCCATCGTTCATTATGCTAGAACAATTTAATGAAGATTTCCCTTAGGCACCAGTACTTTGCTCCCATTTTTGCCTGTGAGGTTTTCAAAGCTGTCAAGTATTCTAAAGCCTGTATCCCATATTCTCTTTTATGCTATCCTGTGGTTTTTCCTTTCAAATGGTGTTTGGAGTTTATTCTCTTGACGCATCACCAGTCATTTGTTAGACCCCAGGGCTTATTAAAATCCAGATTTCTATAGGAGGCTTACAGATGTTGTAGAATTAGAGAAAATTAGCTTCAGGTCTGGCAATAATTTTCTAAAAATGGTTCTGTTGATCTCACTGAAATCGAGGATTCCTTTGTTAAGCTGCCAAGATACATAAATTTTCTAGGAGAGCTGATTTTGTAACAGGCTTTGACATGTATGAGCTAATTCTAGAAATCGGAGTTCTTGCTGAAAACTGACAGCCTCGGGGCACATTAAAGATCATGTTGATGGCCATATGTATATTCTGCCTGGTGCTCTGCAGAGAGGGTTCCAGGGCAGTCAGTATATTAAGAAGATACCCTAGAGTCTGCGTGACAGGGAAGTGTCTCGTGGAGATGGTCATGGGAAGGAAAAGCGAGTGTTTGGTGCTGGATGGTTTCTCGAGCGAGATGTAGCTTTCAGTGTTTTGAAATACTCAATTTTTAAGTATTTTATGACAATACAGTCAGTGTTATGGTCTGAAGTATTACTTTACCATAACATATTAAGTCTCACCTTCCTCGTTTCCTGAAAGAACAATTGATAAAATTATAAATATGTAAAAATTGAGGGATGCTGGCTAGCCAGCCTAGCCAAGTTATTGAGTTCTAAGTTCAAGAAAAGATCCTGTCTCAAAATAAATATGATGGAAAACAATTGAGGAAGACATACGTTCACATCTAGCTACTCCATGCCCGCGAACAAGCACTCATGTGCACTTGGAAACAGGTGCATGCACACAAATGCTGGGGCTGCACATTAACCAACCTGCAATGTAAAATTTAGAAGTGCTAAGAAATGCATGCAGTATCCTAAGTGCTGTGCCTGCCCTATACTATCCTTGACCACATTATTCAAAGTTGGTTCTTAGAGTTCTCAACAGACATTTTACCTTAATTCACATTACCTTAATTTCACATTTTTCTAAAGATTTATTTATTTATTTTATGTATGTGAATACACTGTAGCTGTACAGATGGTTATAAGACTTCGTGTGGTTGTTGGGAATTTGAATTTTAGGACCTATGCTCGCTCCAGTCAACTCTGCTCGCTCAGTCCCTGCTAGGTCTGGCCCAGAGATTTATTTATTATTGTACATAAATACACTTTAGCTGATTCAGTTGCACCAAAAGAGGGCGTCAGATCTCATTATGGATGGTTGTGAGCCACCATGTGGTTGCTGGGATTTGAACTCAGGACCTTTGGAAGAACAGTCAGTGCTCTTATGCACTGAGCCATCTCGCCAGCCCGATTTCAAATTACCATATTAATATGAACCCTGATGAGCTTCTGGGAACATTTTCCCATTTTCATGGTACCTGTTCTGTTTTTGAGTATGAGATGTTTCTGAAATATGGTTGTTGAATGATGTGTTTGGGAAAGTGATGGGATCTTTGTGAATCTGATTCAATTAATGGATTAACTCCCAGATGGATTCATAATATGACACTGGAAATGAAGAGAAATATAGAAGGTGAATCCTTTTCAGAGGAAATACATGACACAAGTGTGTCCTTGCAGGCTCTGTCTTGCCCTGGTCCCTTCTTACATTTCTACCCATTTCTGCTGGCTGATTACCATTTTATGAACTACTATTTTCTGCCATGTTCCCCAAGCCATTGATGTACAGATTCCTTTGGAAGCCATGAGTCAAACTAAATCCTTCCTCAGATTATTTATGTCATATATTTCTTCTTTGATGCAAAAGGGTAACAGAAAATGGAGTGAAACTTTGTTGATATATTGTTAACTCTATATCAACATACCTTCTGGGCATTTTTTTTTAGTAGGTTATACTTAAAATTACCAACACACATTTTCAAAATTCTTTTCCTGTAAGAATGGCTGTGCTGAAATCATACCACTGGCCTTCTGACCTCTTTTTAAAGTGATTTTTAAAGCCTACTATAGCAGTCTCTTTCATACTTCTAAAATTCACTGACAAGAGATAAAAGTCAAAAAGATGTGTACGTGCCTTAACAGTCTTTTCATGAGATTTGCCCTTTCACATCCAACCTTAAAAATAAAGTAAAAGAAATGTGGTATTTTTCAAAGTGTCAGATCTATTTTTGTACCGTGTGTGAACATATCCAAGCTGATACAAATTTTAGAATTTTATTCAACAGATATATTAAATATTAATTCCTCATATGTGCAGTTTGTATTTTAAAAACTTCCTTGTAGGAGGCTACTGACCTGTTTATACAACCAACATCTAGAGAGTCTACTTAATATATGTGGTTGAGGTACTGTAGGTCCTGATCTTACTAATAAATGTAAGAACTCAGTTGAATGTAACAATAATAAAAATTGCTTTTGTGTTCTTAACATTGGCTTCATAGTAAAATTATAGTAGATTCCTTAAAGAGGTGGTATTGGCTCCTGCCATGCTAAAATGCAGAGCCGTGGTGAGTATTGATAATTTTGTATTTAAAATGGCACAAAGATAGATTTCACTGATCAATTTATTCTATGGTAAACCTATAATATTACACATCTTCTGTTGACAACTTTCTCTTAATTCTTTCCCTCTCTTTCTTGATCTAGCTCTAGCTCTCTCTCTCTCTCTCTCTTCTTCCTTCCATTCATCTATCTTCCTTTCTCTCCATCCCTTATCTCTCTCTGTATGTGCAAATGTATGTGTCTATCTCTGTGTATGTCTATGAGTCTGTGTATGTCTGCATTCCCTGTTACAAAGAACATAGTAAGGTATATTCTTGCCTCATAAGTTATAGCTGAGTTGACTGGTTAAATTCTCTGGAGAAACTTGTCAAACGATGTCTACTTTTTGTGACAGTTTTCATCTAATAAGATCCTAGATAAGGACATTTCCTTCTTTTAGCCAGTTTTTACATGCCCAGTGTGGACCCAGAAAAATCCCTGGGATATAAATGAACAAATGCAATGAGAATGCTTCAATGACAAAGTGAACATGAATTGTTAAATAACATTTAACATATCTACGATTCCACTTGTGACTGATTGTTATGGGGACAAGTAACTTTGAATGTAGCCTTTACATTATATACTTAAACTTTTCTAGTATTTGGGTTTCAATGGACTAAAATAACGAACTTCACTTGCAGTTATTTTACCATTTGTCCTTCTATAGATTCTATGTGTTAATGAGGTAGGACAAGAAACTATTTTAATTTACCTTTTGCAATTATGAATTAATACAGGACCTGGGAAACAGAAGAGAATCTCCAACTACCCAATTATGCAGTAAAAGAACAGGAAGGATCTTAGTTTTCATTAGGAAATTGAAACTGTCCTAGAATCTCATGTGATGGAATCAATATTCATCATGCACTACAAAAGGCTAGTGGCACCTGTAATCTAAAATCCTCAAAAACCACCCTCCTGCTACACACACACATACACACACACACACACACACACACACACACACACACACTTTGAAGTATGGATGTGAAAATACAAAGGCAGAAGAAAATGCCAGGATGACCTCACCTCTGCTTTGTTCAGACTCAGATCCTCTCGTGACCTGTCTCTCTTTCTGGCTGTCATTTAAAAATAAGTAGTTGATCGTGAAATTGAGAGAAGTGTAGTCACCTTCATTAATTAGAATATCTTCACAGGGTATTTGTATAATTTACATACAAACTTTACAAAGATCTAATACACTGGGCTATGGTTATATATTAACAAAACGAATGCATTCCATGAGACAACAGTTATGTTACCAAGGTAAAACTATTTTTAATAATTGACACATAAGAAATACTATTAGACATCATTATTCACTTCTGATTTATAACCTGATAACTAAAGTTACCCTTGCTTTTCTTGAATATCACACTCTTCAGATTTTCTTTCTGAATAATATGAAAATATTTATAGTTGTATACTTAATATAGTATAATTGTGATCAAAGGTTAAATGATTTAGAATGTTTATTGTAACACAATTGTTAGTATTGCTGTTATTTACAATGTATGATTCCTGGGTTCTGAAATTATTTTTTTAAAGAATTATTTATTATTATACATAAGTACACTGTAGCTGTCTTCAGATGCACCAGAAGAGGGCATCAGATCTCATTAAAGGTAGTTGTAAGCCACCATGTGGTTGCTGGGATTTGTACTCAGGACCTTTGGAAGAGCAGTCAGTGCTCTTACCCACTGAGCCATCTCGCCAGCCCCATGAAATTATTTTTATCTCATTACTATATTATGCCTTTATATCCAGTGGATCATTACAGTTAACAACCAACAGATGATTTTTTTAATAACCTGTATGTAAAGGTATACCTCAGACATTTGAAATATGTGTTTCCTAGATTGCTTTCGGCAAAGAAAACATATGGATATTGTAGCTATAAAATCTTTGATACTCTCAAGACTTTTCAAATTAATTTGTTGTCGGTAATTTTTATTTGAGATTCTACATGAAGATACACCATTGAAATCTAGTCTTCCAATTATGTACCAAGGTCACACTTTAGCTATTATCCTTAAAAGAGAAAACAAGAGTAAAAATAAGACTTGTTTCTGAAAACAGAAGTTTTCTGGAATTAAAATATCTCTTACATATAAGAATAGAAAATTTAGAGTTTAAAACATATTTATTAGAAGTCTCACAGCCATCACTCTAGTTCCAGTTGCCTGATGCCCTCTTCTGTTGTCTGTGGGCATCAAAGACTTTCATGATGCAAATATATAGATGTAACCAAAACACTCACACAGATTAAACAACAAAATATCTTTTAAAATATATTTTCAGGGCTGAGACTATATCTCAGTAGTAGAACCATTCCCTACTATGCATGAGGTCCTAAATACAATTTCCAGCACCACAAGATTTGTTCATCTCTCATATTATAGGTTCTCAGTAGATGCTAACTATTTTATATAGGGCTGTATTGAAAAACTACAATATGCCAAAGGGGATTTAATGCTATTAGATAATAACCACTGGGAAAAGAAGGTTGGGTTATTGAAAAGTCTAACTTATAAACACAAAAATTTCCTGTGTTCCTTGAATTTTTCTTTCTATCTATAGCATTTCACTCTGCTGACATGGGAAAGAGAAAACTTTAACAAATGACTAACATCTTTCAATTATCTAATAAAGACATTGGGGTTGGTTCTGAGGCTGGAATGTCATAGCTATATAAGAGTAAAATCTTCTAATCCTATATATAAAAACATTTGTCAATTTACTTGAATTTAATTTTTAAAATCTTACAATATATATGCAATCTGAAATCTACACATAAACACTTATAAGCAGTCTATAATTAAATATTAGATAACTTAAGCAAAATCAATGCAGTGAGAAATGTATCACTCCAGAGAGAACTATAAATACCTGAGTTGTCTACTCACAAACTACAGAGAATTGTCATTTAAGAGAATTGTGTTCTTAAATGATTTTCAGAGAGAACTTGTTTAGCAAAGGATCTGTAAGACTCATGAGAAGATGTAAACGTTGAGAAACAGAGTCAGTAAAATATAAATTTATAAAACAGAAAGGACAACTGAAAATTTCAAAGTAGCCCAGTGTAGCGCTGGGTAAGGAGTTGTAGAGAAGTAGGCCAAACCACCCAAAGAACTGACTTTGAAGTCATGGCCACGCTATGATTTTCAAAATTCATTCTGGGTCTTTGACAGTTGCATTAGAAACCCAGGTCAGAGGCTTGGGGACTAATTAGGACGCTTTGGCTCTAGTTTAATGAGAAATGTTGAGATTTCTGGCAATGCAGATGTAAAGATCACAGATCGCTTAGATAAAAGTTCAGATTATGTTTGTTAAAGGAAGGTAAGTTTCTGTCTTAGGGACGTAGTGATACAGTTTTACACACCAGGCATTCACGGATGACTGAGTGGCTACAGAGCTGAAATCCGAATGATACTAATCATTCCTTCTCTGTAAGGAATTGTTCCAGTACCCACTGATTAGGAAAGTGATGGTCTACAGAGTGAGTTCCAGGTCAGCTAGGACTATACAGAGAAACCCAGTCTCAAAACAAACAAACAAATAAAAAACCAAAACAAATAACAAAAAAAGGGGAAGGGATGTAACTGAACATAATCTATGTGCATCTTTATGTCATATTTATATTACAGCAAGTGGAAAATGCTGTGTTGCTATGATCTAATGGCCATGTTTGCTATAGTTGTGTGTTCCCAAGCAATTTTCTATCTGCAATTAATTCCTTGCACAGATGCAGAATCCCGAATCGAGCACTAAATGGACACTAAGGTACTTCTTAACTCATTAAATAATCCCATAATTGTAGGTCAAAATAGAAAAGATGCTATAGGTTGGAATCACAACTATGGATAAATTTAATTTCCTGAGACAAATCATTTGACTTTTATCTACCTGAAAAGACTCTTCAGTGTCGCACATGCCGGAAGTGAATATGACGATACTAATTCACAAAGAAAGGGCTGACTCTTTAGGTTAATCCAGCGAGTCATCTCATCAGATATACTGCCTTCACCAATGACATGAGTTCCTGTGAGTTCCTAGGCAAAAACATTTTGTTTTTCATCCCTTTTTGACCTTTTGCCCCAGCAAGCCCTTCTGTTTCCTATATTCAAATCCCGCAAAACTACTTTCTGTTCTTATGCTGTGAATGCCTGTTTGGGAAGAAGCGATACCCCATTCGTCCAAGGCTTTTGTTGTTTATCTCATTCCACATGTTAAGGTTCTGAGGATTCTTGATTCCTTAAATATCACAGCCACTGAGAGCGTGGGAACTGGGTGACACCTGCCTTGCTTGCTACTGTTTGGCCTCTGCCCTGTCTCTTCGTGTGTGCTCTGAATCAGAGGCACCCGATGAAGGGACAAGATGGTCCAGGTGAGCACAGACAATCCTCACACAGAAATGCTCTTCCAAAAGGAAGTATGAGGGTTACTATAGATAACTCAGAAGTACTGACCTTGGGGCTAAACAATAGGCTGTGGCTCTAAACAAGTGGCTGCCTATGTTTGAGACCTGAGTGTGGGTTGGAACAACAATGAGAACCTAGCTTGTTAGATGTAAGAGAGCTAAGACGGCAACCCAGCCAGGTTCATGTCACCACCATAACCCAATCTTTAATCTGTTAAGATATTTTAAGTGTTATTCTCTTGTTTTCCCCTTGATCCTAAAATCATTGTACAATAGAAGGAGAGAGCAGTGGGCTCTTTGTGCTAAAATATACAAATGGATGTTTTGAAAGGGTGCTGCAAGTTTTCCTAGGTCACTGAGGCCATCTGGTGTCCTTCAGGGGGGAGGGGGAGTTTCTCAGCATATGCCTCTCTAATGCTGAACTATCTTTCACCACTGAAGACAAGGGTCACTCAAGTGACCGTTTCCTTCCTCCCTCCCTCCCTCCTTTCCTCCCTTCTTTCCTTCTTTTCTTTTTTCTTCTTTCCTTCCTTCCTTCCTTCCTTCCTTCCTTCCTTCCTTCCTTCCTTCCTTTCTTCCTTTCTT
>NC_034598.1:66316852-66349736 GCF_900095145.1 Mus pahari
CTTCCTTCCTTCCTTCCTTCCTTCCTTCCTTCCTTCCTTCCTTCCTTCCTTCCTTCCTTATCTCTAACCTTTTCAAAGGAATATTCTTTATTATTATTATTATTATTATTATTATTATTATTATTATTATTATCTCATACAACCCAACTACGGTGTCCACTCCCTGCACTTGTCCCCCCCCACACACACATAATAGCCCTCTCCCCTCCATTTCCCTTCAGAAGAGAGCGGGCCTCCCTGTGATATCAACTGAATACTACATAACAAGATGCAAAAGGACTAGGCATATTAACCCTCATATCAAGTCTGGACAAGGCAATCCAGTGGGTGGAAAAAGAGTCCCAGGTACAGGCAAAAGAGTCAGAGACACGACCCCAAAGGAATTTTCTTTACTGGGTAGTGTTCTAAACGTTCTTAATGAAAAACTGTTTTTTTAAGCACAGAATATTTTTATATAAGAACATTATATTTTTTTCATTATTAATAGTATATATCTATATAAATTAAAAATGTCATTGTGTTATTGGATGAATGCCTGATCTTTTAAGCAAGATAGAAACAAATGAAATTGTGCTTCAAATCCTGCTCCCAGCTTTGTAGCCATCTTTCTGAGCATTAACTAAGCTTCTCTGCTCTATGTAATGTTTTCTTTTTCACCCAACCTTGAAATTATAGTCATTTGGGCCTTTCTATTATTCTGAAACAGATAGCTAATGCCAAGAATATTTCAAATGAGAAAGGAGGATTTTCAGAAGGGGGACAATTTAGTTAAGGCCTAATAGCTATGATTGTGATTAAGTAGAGTGCCAGTAACGAAGTGTTCAGCTGTCCAAAAAACAGTCTGCGAATTCTCAAAAGTGAGAATTATATGTTATCAAAGTTAAGGTCAATGTTAGGTCTCTATAGCATCTTATTTATACATTTTCTGTGTATGTCATATGGTGATCTAATGATCTAATGAATAAATATGGTAATCATATGTTAAAATGATATACAATTTAAATTTTAAAAATTCTTAATCTTCTAAAACATTCTCCATTAAACACACATCCATTTTAAAATTGTAATCTGCATTTCACAGATCCTTCCATTTCTGTAATACTTATAACAGCATATTACTACTTTAAATAAAAAGAGGAACATTAGTGAAATTCTTGTGGTGATCAGTAAAATGTCCATTTATCACAGACTAAACATATATAAGTAAACCATAATAATAAACAGAGAAAGCAGGTATCATTAAATTATCTCCAAGGAATTCTCTAGCTGGAAATTCAAGTTTTCCTCTAAGTCAGTGATTCTCAACTTGTGGGTCATGACTCTCTAAGATGTCTAATAAATCTTTCACAGCCATAACCTAAGACCTTGGAAAACATAAGTGTATTGTGATTCATAACAGTAGTAAGATTATAATTATGAAGTAGCAGCAAAAATAATTTTATACTTGGGGATCACCAGAATATCTCCGTATCATCCACCAGAAGCATATTAAAGGTTTAGGATGACTGAAAACCACTTTAAGTGTTAAAATGGAAAATTAGGGCCTAGATAGATGGCTCTATGGTCAAGAGTTCTTGCTCCTACAGAAGGTAAATTCCCACAACACACACAGAGGCTGTCAACAGTCTTTAATAGCTGTTTCAGGGATTTTACCAACACCCTCTCTGGAATTCACAGCTATTATATGCATGTGTTGTATAAATAAACATACATAAACATTATACATATATATATATATATATATATATATATATATATATATATATATTACACATATGCATACACATACACACACATATGCATATACATATACATATACATGCAGAAAAAATAATCATTAAAATAAAAATAAATGTCTGTTAAAAAAATAAAAGAAAAATCAGAAATCAAAATATTTGTACAAAGTTCCCTTTGAGAAAATATTATAAGATATATTGATATTTTATAAAATTGACTAAAATGCCTTAAACAAAAAGTAATATACTGGGGAAATACTTGAAATATTTAAACATATAAAACTTCACTAAAACCAATCAGACTTAGTGGTTTACCAAAAATGGAAAAGAAAAAAGAAAAGGAAAGTAGGGAAGGGATCATGTTAGAAGAAAAATGGAAGAAGTTATAGAAAGAGAATGGAGGATATGATTATATTTCATTGATTGCATCTATGAAATCTTCAAGAATAAAGAAAAGTTAAAATAATATAATATAAATATATTATCTAATCACATTTAAAAATGTAAAAAGGTGCTAAAGGAAGATAGCTGATCAAATTATAGAAAATTCAGCTTAGAGTTTTGAAAACTATAACTGAAATTATAATTCTCAGTTCTTTTCAATCTCAAATGTTTTGAGCTATTTAGGGACACACACATAGCCAAGATTAAGACTAACGCCACATAAGGCTACATTACTCCTTGGGATTTTATTTATGATTGAAGAGCACTATAAACCTTTTAATACAGATTTATAAATATACTATATTTCATATATACTGATTGTGTAGTCATTGTAAATCTGCGATGATTTAGACAGTCTTACAAATTAAAATCTTCATAATATTACATTAAGTAAAAGTATAATGCATACACAGATAGTATAATGACCATGAATATAGGAAGAAAAATTTTCTATGGATATGTGTAATGTATCTAGAATGACTCAAAAATTTAAAAATATTAAGGACGACTACTTCTGGGTACATTACAGATGTTTAATTCGGTCCTGATTTTGTATTTCTGGCCGGCCCAGTTCTCAACAGTATGTACTATATTAGTTAGTTTTTCTTTGTTCTGACAAAATACTTCACCAAAGCCGCTTGAGGAGGACAGACATGGTTTTGGCCATTCATTATGGTGGAGAGGGCGTGGCAGCAAGAACAGAGGCGACTGTCTGGAAGCAGGATGAATGATGATGGTGAGCCCACTGTCCTTTTCTTCTGGGTATATCCATGACCCCAGCCCATGGATTGATGAGTCCTCCTCTCTGGTTTAACATCTCTCGAAACTCCTTCTCAGTTACCCTGTGCTGTGTACTGCAAAATGTACCTGTGAGCGATTCTAAACTCAATCAAGGAGAGTATAAATTAGCTTTTACAAGTATTTATTTGCTTCTACATCTGAGTATAACACAAAAATATATTCTAGTGACCTTTTTTAAATTCTTGAATTTATATAAACAGGTTAAAATCTTTTTTAAATTTTAGCATGTGTATATATATATATATATATATATATATATATATATATCATAAATGCTATACTTGTTAGAAATAAAAGATATATATTTTTCATCCATATGGCAATATTGTAAAAATGAGCTTTGAAATAGGCTCTCCAAACTTTTTGGTTCATTATTTTAGTAATGTGTTGAATGAATTTTTAATAACATTATTTTATTGTTCTTGTAACTTCAGCTCACACAATACAAATACTTATTTTTCTGCTATGCTGCAAATATCATTAAAATATAAAAATCTGCCCCGCTGCATAAATTCATTTTAAACTAGCCCTATTTATTACATTTGACAGAGACTACCTGGGGCTTTCTTTGATAAAGAGTGCGGGCTTTTCATTTTGTTGTTTATCTGGTCTTATCTGATGCTTCAAGAAAACAACTGTAAATCTTTATTATATCTTTTCCAGAGATAAGAAAAGGAAATGAAAAGAAGACCTGTGTGAAGCTTATGAATTGGTTTCTGATTCCAAATCCACACCATATTAATTACCATATTAATAGTAGTTTCCTGATATTTCATAGATGAAATTAAATTTTATATACGTACCCAAGTTATTAAAAATGAAAAATTTAACCTGTTTATATGAATTGCCAGTTTATTCAGAATTATAGTCCTAGCTATTAAGCAACAAACTCAGATCTACTTCTTTTGACATGGGGAAAAAGAGATTGCCAGTTCAAAGACAATGTATCACCCCGGAACGTGCTTTTGAGTGGTCTTGATGAATTCTTTCTTACTGTTCAGGAAGTCTTCCGTTGTTGCCAGTATAAAAGACATGGGAAGGTTTGTCTTCTCTCTTGCTGACTTCCATGTAGCAGCAAACCTGATCATGCTTTCTTTGGAAAGTTTCTTGCAACTTCTTCCTCTTATCTTACATGAGTTTCTGGTTTATAAACTGAGAACTGCCATCTCAACCTCTTCCTCAGTAACAGAAAACATCAATTCTCTCTGCCTCGATTCTAATATATCCATCATATTCATATATTATTTTATTTTATTTTTTTACACTCCAGTCGTTGCCCCCCTCCCGGCCGCCCTCCCACAGTTCCTCATCCCATTCTTCCTCCCCGCTGTCTCCAAAAGGATGTCCCCACCACCAGTCCTCCTTGAGACTCCTTGGGACCTCAAGTCTCTCTAGGGTTAGGGGAGTCTTCTCCCACTGAGGCCAGACCCGGCAGTCCTCTCTCTGCTGTCTGTGTCGGTGGCCTCGCACCAGCTCATGTATGCTGCCTGGTTGGTGGCTCAGTGTCTGAGATATCTCATGGGTCTGGGTTAATTGAGATATTTCATGGTTAATGAGATATCTCATGGTTAATGAGATATCTCATGGTTAATGAGGTATCTCATGTGTCTTAGTCAGGGTTTCTATTCCTGCACAAACATCATGACCAAGAAGCAAGTTGGAGAGGGAAGGATTTATTCGGCTTACATTTCCATACTGCTGTTGATCACCAAAGGATGCAGGACTGGAACTCAAGCAGGTCAGAAAGCAGGAGCTGATGCAGAGGCCATGGAGGGATGTTCTTTACTGGCTTGCTTCCCCTGGCTTGCTCAGCCTGCTCTCTTATAGAACCAAGTCTACCAGCCCAGAGATGGCACCACCCACAAGGGACCTCCCACCTTGATCACTAATTGAGGAAATGCCTCACAGCTGGATCTTATGGAGGCTCCTTTCTCTGTGGTAACTCCAGCTGTGTCAAGTTGACACAAAACTATCCAGTACATCATGGGTTTTCCTATGGGATTGCCCTCCTCCTTCTTCTTCCAGACTTTCCCTAACTCAACTCCAAGGGTCCCCAACTTCAATCTACTGGTTGGGTGTTAGTATCTGCTTCTGTCTCAGTCAGCTGTCTGTTGGGACTCTTGGAGGGCAGCCATGCTAGGCGCCTGTCTGTAAGCAAATCATAGCATCAGCAATAGTGTCAAGCCTTGGAGCCTCCCCTTCTGATGGATCCTAAGTTGGGCCTGTCACTGGACCTCCTTTCCCTCAATCTCTTCTCCATTTTTGTCCCTGTAGTTCTTTCAGACAGAAACAATTCTGGTCAGAGGTTTTGACTGTGGGATGGCAACTCCATCCCTCCACTTGATGTCCTATCTTTCTACTGGAGGTGGACTCTACAAGTTCCCTCTCTTCCACTGTTGGCCATTTCATCAAAGGTCCCTCCCTTTGAGTCCCGAGAGTCTCTCACCTCCCAGGTCTCTGGTGTTTTCTAGAGGGTCCTCCTACCTCCCACCTGCCAAGGTTGTATAATTTTAAATTGTGTCTGTTCATTGTGCTTTGGTCATTAAAGTGCTTGTCTGTTCCCATGCCTTCCACACTAGTCCAATATGTCTCTTGAGTTCAGGTACTTCTGGGATTTCGTTCTTATAGGCTTTTCTTCTTCTATCACTGTGTTACAGAAGGGAGACACTTTACCTCTCAGCTCTTGACCCACTGTTCTTCAATGTGATGCCCTCAAGCAAGCCATCTTGCTTGTTCCCCACCTCACTTGCTTCTGCACATCTTCCTTTTCCCTTCGTTTTGGCAGTGATTCATCATTATGTGCACATTTGAGGATCGGAGCCTGCAGAGCCCATGGCGTGTGGCTAAGATTTGTGACTTCCTGACCCTAGAGCATTTTCTGACTTTGTCTATAAATGTTGAGGAACTATACCAGGCCGAAGTTCTGTTGGGCACTGTTGCTGAAGGTTCAGCTCTTGCTTTTTGGGCTGTAATGCTGTGGCTGGACCAGCTGTCTGCAGGATGCCACAGTAGGTTGCAGGGAAAATAGAGGCAAATATGGATATGGAAGAATTAATGAATTTTGAGAAAGTGTAGCAGGATTCATAAGGAAATGTTTCAATTGTATTCTAAAACATATTGGGAAAAGGGCAGTGGAAAAAATGAGATTGAGAGGTATAAGAAACTTTAAATTGTAGTGAAGTCATGTAAAGTTTTTGAATTGAGAGATTATTTAGTCTAGTGTTATGTTTAAATGTTATTGCATGAATGTGGGTCTTTTTCATCTCCCATGATGACTTGATCTTCTATTTATGATAATAAAATATATTCAAGGGAAATGCTCAATAATCTATCTTGTAATAACTCTCCACTGCTTTCTAAAAATGACCCTGAAGTAATAACACATATATACTTCAGTAGTTCCAGTGCCCAAAGCAGGCATTGTGTTTACTGATGTAATTACAACATTTTAGGACTATGAAGTTGCAAGTTCATCTACTTGGAAGGACAAAATTCACAGCATTAGTAGTTTGATTCTAAACCTCACAGCCTAGACCATTCTCAACATTTTATTATTATGAAGTTCATTGGGTCTAGAACATAATTTGAAAGTGACATACATCTTATTATTTTAATAATCATATAGGAAAATATATACTAAAATATGTTTATATTTTTAGTGAATCAATTATACAATGCAAATATTATCCAATTTTTTCCTTTATTTCAGGATGAAAATCCAAACACTTTAAAAAATAATTCCATGATCACTACTGTTTGTTTTCCTTCTTATAAAGAAGTTATTTTCATATTTAAGAAATATTCAGTAAAATCTTCAAAATATTAAAATTTAAATATTTAAGTATTTAAAAATTTTAAAGTAAAATAATTATATTCTATAGCTTTTTTCCCCTTGGGAATGCTGACATTGGACTTTCTGACATTCATATGAAACTTTAAATTTTAAGAGCCTGCATCTTCTTGTATTCAGATTTAAATTCTCTTTCATATACATGCATATATTATGATATGTATATGTATGATATATTCCATATATATCACATATATATCCATCATTATATGTATTCAGCATATATCTCTCTCTCACACACACATATATCACTTACACTTAAATATCTCTGATTTTGAATTAAACGCTTGTGGTGGTTTGTTTTAGTTGTCACCTTGATAGAACCTGGTGTCACCCAGAAAGAGAGTCTTAACAAAGGCTAGTCTTCATTAAGTTGACTTGTCTGTGGCTGTTTATCTTGATTATGTTAATGGATGTGAGAAGACACTGTAGGTAGCAGCAAACCTCAGCTTTAAGTCCTTCAGTCTTAGACTGTATTATTAGATAAAGTCATCCAAGTATTTAAAGTTTTTAAATACTGATTATTCATGCATTCATTTATCTCTGCTCATCAGTGTAGATGTGGTGTAAGTAATGTTTGAAGAACTTTCCCTCTTAAATCTATGATGCTGTATAATTTGAAATTGTGAGCAAAAATAAAACTGTAACTCTCTATTTTGCATTCTTGTCCAGGTATTTCATCACAGCAATAGAAGCACACTAAATGTCCATCTCTATTTTTTATGAAAGCATGGGGCTGTTTCTAAACACATCTAGTGTATTGTTCTATAGAGTTGGTGATGGTGCACAGATCTCAAGAATGTGAAAGAATATTGTAAATGCATATCTCTCTTGCTTTCTACTGACAAATTCATTGTCAAATTTGTTTTCAATGTTATTAACATGTTTTTTTTTCTTTTAATTCTGAATTGCTTTAAAATGGAGCCAACTAATCACAGGCTTTAATTTAGAATTCAGAATAAAAACATAGTCTGGTAAGAAACTGGGGCACGGCTCAAGACCTGTGTAATACATCAAACTAGTGTCTTAAGAACTGGGATACAGTAGGTGTGGTATTCAAAAATCAAATGCAGCACTCACTATTCTACTCATGATCAGTGATTACTGTCAGCAATAAGAATTATGCCGGAAAGGGACTGTTAATGATCTATTTCTAAAAGCTGGCTTTGATCGAGTGCCTATTACAGTCAGGATATTTTCCCCTGGTAGCAAGAAAAGCAAACACGGATAAAATAAACAAGCCTCTCCAGCTATCAGAATCGGCTATAATGTTTTTTCTGTGAAGAATAAAAAGATAAATTAATTGAATGAATAATATATAGAATGATGGTAGTTGATAAGAGGCAAGGGCAAGAAGGTAATATGACATATGTGTGCGGTAAAGGGTATGAAAATTTTTTAAAAGACTAAGTCAGACCTCATTGAGAAGGCCACATCCCTGCAGAATAAATATATACATACGCAAGCACCCAGATTATGAATATCATATTATCACTGAACCTCATCATTCATCTCAAATGTTTGCCCATACCATCGTCTCAAGAACACTCCAGTATTGAGAAATATAAGATTCATGGCAATGTTTTCTAAATAAGTTTACAATATATAATCAAGTCATTCAAATTTGAACTAACATATTTTACAAATGTATTTCTTGTTTTAGCTTTTAGTAAAATCAACCTTAAAACACAAAAATCTTAAAACTCAATTCTCAGTGAACATTTTCGGTAGAAATTAAGAATAAGGTCACCTCAGCAGGCAGTTATTTTGATTATAACCAAAACGGGTTAAAAGAGGAGTGCATCCAGAGAAGTAAGTAATTGTCATAACTCCTTTGTATCATTAATAGAAATGAAATAAGGTGCCAAATTGACATTAAAGTTACCTTTGAATGCCTGAGGTTAAAATAGCCATTCTCTATTAAAACAATATCTCTTTACTGTACACGCTAAGGTAGGGCAGTTGCCGTAGCAATCCGAACAACCTCAGAGCTCATCAAAGATCTGTTGTGCGAAGTGTGCTTTGCCCAACACAGGGGGGGTCCTGAACAGTGACCCTATCAAGAACACGGATCACCAGGCTAACGTTTCCTTCTGGAACACGTATCAAAAGCTTCGAAATGATTCTAACAATGACTCAGCTAATATGTCTGAAGTCTCTATTATAAAATAAACATAGCACTTTTTTTTTTCAAATATGTAACCCAGGGGTGATTGTGGCCGCAGTTGGCTTCACCCTGTTGCTAAGCTAAAAAGTAGACTATCTCTCCAATCACTTTCTCATTCATTGGATATTCTAATAGGCTGACGAGGAGGAATCTGCCTCATGGTTAACTGGTTATATTTTTATTTTATAGGCTGTATAATTTTTGTATTACTATCATGCATTTCTGAGTTTCAACATGTATATGAAGCCCACCAACAGAGAAGTCCCTTTACTACTAACCACTGGGCATCACTTAATTATCAAAGAAATGGGAACTTCAGCACATAGCCTTTTAAGTGTGCTTTCATACACACACATGCACACACACGCACGCACATGTACACATTTGCACACGCACGCATGTGCACATGCACATACACACACACACACACACACACACACACACACACACACATGGCTTTCAACAGATCTATGTCACTGAGTGTATCAATGCTTATTCCTTTAAACTGTGAAGAAAAGGAATGCCAAGACAGATGTTGTCTAAATAAACTTTTGTTCACAAATCCAGCACTTTAAGATGAAGTGCTAGTTACCAACAGTATTAGTCTAAATAATCACCTAGACTTAAAACATTTGATGACAACATTTGAAATTATCTCCAACTATTAAAAACTTCACTGTTAGCATATTTTCTTTTTGGTTGGGTTAACTAGCTGAACTCTGCAACTAGGCAGATCTGGATCAAAACACACTCTTTAGTATGTGAGACATTGGGTGAGTTACTTAGTGTAATTGTGCCTTAGTTTCCTTGTCTATAAAATACAGGAATGATCTTATATCCATTGCTGCTGGGTTGCCACTAGAAGTAGCTACTAGAAAGCACAAAGAAGATTATCTAGTTGCTAGTGAGGACTTCATATATATATATATATATATATATATATATATATATATATATATCTGACAGTTAGCTAGCATGTTTACATATTGAAAAAGTTAAAATTCTTCATATTCTTTTAAGGTGTTTGAATTTTTTCATTGTACATTATTTAGTAAGATTATTAGCTTTTTGAAAATATTTATCATTATTATTTATTCATTTATCATTCATGGAGTAATAATTTTAAGTGTTAATCCATAAACTGTATATTTTTTTCAATTTACTCTCAGGTCACACTTTCAACAAGAAAAAATGTTTCATAATGTCTAGTTGTTATCTTTATGATCCTGATCAGTTTGTGATTTGAGAACCTCTTCTAAAGAATGGAACTTCATATTTTCAGTGGAGTCTTCTGAAAGATGATTTGGGATTTAATTTAGAATTTGATATAAAATCCTAATTTCATATTTTTCATGCCAAGAAGTTCTTGGCACTTGCTAAAAAATTCACCAGCCTTTTAAATATTTATTCTTCTATTTCCAGTATGATTTAGTGCATGCTCATTCTTTAACAGACTCCCTGGTCTGAAGGGTGACAGCAACACTGTTGTCATGACTGGATTGTTTCTGTTATCATTGTTATAAATGAAAAGCTTTCAACTTGGTCTCATATTGGTGTGCTAAGTATATTGGAGTGGCCATATGGAAAGGAAATGTTGAACTTCTTGTACTCACAGTAGACATAAGTGGAGATACATGCAGAAATAACAAAAAGGAAATTATTTTTAAAAATTCAGACCTTCGTCTGGGAGCACCACAAAAGCAATGTGTGAACTTGATAAGATTATGCCATCCAAAGCCAAGGTTTAAAATTTGATTATATTTGATATACAAATAACAACAGCAACAAAATCAAACATGGACATTTAAACTTTTCACCAGCTACATGGACATTTAAACTTTTCACCAGCTACCATGATATCACACAGCTTATTTTTTCCAAAGCTCTGGGATTCAAAGAATTAATCATTACATAAAGAAATTAAAGAAAGCAAAAAATATGTGGAAAACTATTCCTTGCTTGTGGAAGGAGAGAGGATGTCAATTTCCCAATGAATTTTCATATTTAATAAAATGCAGACCAAGTAACCAGAAGCTCTTCGATGGACACTTAGAAGCTGCTTCTGAAATCATATGCAAATGCTAAGGACAAAAATAGCTATAGCAGATTTGTAAAAGATGCATGAATCTGGTGAACTTACATGATCTGATTTTAAGGATCTAGCATGGTGGTAATATCCACTAAAATTCTCACAGAAACCGAAGCAATAGGGAACCTTGAAATAAACCAACATGCATATAGTCTCTTGTTTATTATCATAAGCATACAAAGGAAACTAAATTAATAAAAGACAGGAAAGGTCATAAACCTATACATTAAGCCAACAACTTGATCTATATTTTATGTTGTATACAACTAAGAAATTTGGCATTCTACCTAATTTAAAGCTATAAGAAGCATAAAATTCATAAAAATGGATGGTAGAAACCTATAATCTGGAGCAGGACTTTTTTAATAGGAAGAAGATTATGAACTATTCACTGTTAATAACTTCATTTTATCAAAATTACAAACCTCAGTCTTGTGACAGTAAGGACATGGCATTTCTGCAATTGTTGTTTCTTTGGATAAGAGTACAAAATTAGGGCTTAGGGCTTGGCTCAGTTTTCAATTGCCTGCAGTGAAAACTCAGATTTCTAACACTCACATGATATACAGGTTTGGTATTTGGCTTCTGAAAGCCCAGCACTGGAGGAAGAAAATAGTTAATTCTCAGGATATTGTTGGCCAGCCAGACTAGATGTAATGTGTGTCCCAGGTTCAGTGAGGAATCCTATTAATAATATCCTGAATGGGCATGGTGGTGATGCCTATAAGTCTATCAAGGAGATCTCTGTGAGGTCAAGCACCCTGGGCTACATGGTAATTTGCCATCCAGCCAGAACTACATAGTGAGATCCTGTCTCAAATGGAAATAAAATCAAAAATAAGATGTAGAAACAATTAATAAGGCATCCCAACTTTAACTTCTGGCCTATATATGAACCCTAAATCGTGAATGCATCTACCACACCAGCAAACACACACACACACACACACACACACACACACACACAAACAATCACACACATACTCATACACGCACACACATACAGGCACACACATACACACATACACACACATACATACATACATACGTATNCACACACATACACACACACAAACACAGACAAATATAGAAAGACAGACAGACAGACAGGGATAGAGACAGACAGACATAGAGCCAGACAGAGAAACAGACAGACAGGAACAGATAGAGAATGCAAAATTACATATAGTCAATGGGAAATGGTTTGTAGTTTTACTTCCATTCGACTTAGGACTGCTTTCTGACTTATTGATCCAAAGACTATGTCCATGCAAAGACTTATACAAGAATGTTACTAATATTTTTATTTATAGTTCTTCAAGATAGAAATCCTACAACGTGTAAATAAAAACCATGTGAGTAGCAATCCCACAATTTATGAACTTGTCATAGATTGTGAAGGTAAAATTCAGCAGAACTATAGAATGCAATTTGTCAGAAATAAAGAGGTACCTTTTTGTAGAATAGAGTTAAGGACACTTAGTAGATCTTAATGCAATTAAAAGTGAAAGGATGGGAAAATATTTGATGAGATTTGAGACCTACTACTCAGAGCTAATTATGCTGATAATTCTTTCATTAAGAACTTTTTCTATTAAGATTTTTTTCAACTTAATTAAATGTGTGACAATCAACAGAATTAATTGCATCGTTGCTATGGAGAGTTCTGTTATCTACAAAATCAATGAAGAAAGTCAAATGTCATGGAAACTGAAGATTAGAAAAATAACTCCATTATCTTTCAAAAAGATTATTTTAAGTTTGCTTTAAAAAGAACTGTGTTGAACAAAATTTTGCTCAAAACTTTCACTTCATAGTCTTCGAGAAGAGATGTCTCAGAGGTGAAGGGCACTTGGTGCTCTTTTAATGGATCCAGGTTCAATTCCCAACATCCATATGGCAGTTCAAAGCCTTCTGTAATTTCAGTTCTGAAGACCAGATCCACATTTCTGGCATTTCTGGCAACACACACACACACACACACACACACACACACACACACGGCACATACATATAGTGAAATTAAAACATTTATACATATATAATAACAATTAATAAATCATTCATTTATTATTGAACTTAACCCAGTTTAAAGTCACCCAGTAGAAGCAGGGTTTTCAAAATCAAAGTTTCATTTAGCAATATAATTTACAGGCATAGTCAACAACAGATACTACATTACCTACTGGATCTATAAAGATAAATAAAGCACAGTTCATTATTCATAATATGAGAAAGGAGGCAGAAAACACAAACTTAAAAAATGAAAGGTCATCATGATGAAGATACAGCAGTAGCCTGATTAGCATAGTATCACACCTGCTCACTACTACCATGGTCACATCCTGAAGATATCAACCCTTCAGAGGACTAACCCTGACTATCACACCATACCTTTTTACTACTAATCTGTGTCACTGCTCTTACTAGTTCGTATTGGATCCATTTATCATAGTTGCTATTCCCAGTAAACAGTGAGTTGTTTGAAAAAAATGTAGTTTATATATCACAGTGAGTGAGAATACATTCTTAGCAATATTTTTGAAATAAGCATTGAGCAAAAAGAAGAATGTATAACAAAAGAGTGGCCAGCCAGGGTGACAACATTACAGAAAATGAGGCTTCATGTTTGGTCTAGGATTGGCAAATAATACTGTCTTAGTTAGGGTTACCATTGCTATGAAGAGACACCATGACCAAGGCAACTCTTATAAGGAACAATATTTAATTGGGGCTGGCTTACAGATTCAGGGGATTAGTCCACAACGATCAAGGCAGAAAGCATGGCAGCATGCAGGCAGACATGGTGCTGGAAAAGAACATGATAGTTCTGCATTTTGATCCAAAGGCAAGCAGAAGGATCCTGACTTCCAGGCAGAGAGGAGGAGGGTCTCAAAGCCCACCCTCAAATGATACACTTTCCCCAACAAAGCTACACCTACTCCAACAAGGCTACACCTCCTAGTAGTACTACCCCCTGGGTCAAGCATATTCATACCACCACAAATGCCAGTGAACTACAGGGAGACTTTTGGGGGAAAAATAACATGAACTTCATAGAGTAGGTTTTGACAAGATACTCTTGAACCACACTAACAAAGATTGCAAATAAGGCTAACAACCCAGGTCTTATAGTCAGGAAAGAACTGTAGGTTACCTAACGATTGGGGTTTCAAAATCCTAGCCTTGATTCCATAGTTGTGGAAGGGTTGACCATTGCCAAAGAGGATACTCTAAGGTAAGTTAACATAATGGAGGGCAAGAGAGTGAGCAATTCAAAGTTCTCAAGAATAAAGAAATAATATAGGACCCAAAAGAGGCAGGTGTAGATGACAGACAGTGCAATGCTGGTCATAAACATTTTAGGAAAGGACAGGAGAGGAAACAGAAAAGGGAACAGTGTTCAAGGGTGGTATGATGTTTTTAAAATTGAATACATTCAATAGCCTATCAACTATGTACTACCTGTGAGAGTAATCAAATCCCAGCAGGACTCTTGTGTCCATTTTAGTCCCATTATATCAAGCTTGACTTGAAACTTAGTTTTCATATCCCTTCTATTGGTTCCATGGGGACTTCCTTTCAGCTTTCAAGGAGGGATTGAAACATCATGATATTATTGAATTATCATTTCTATAAATCTAACCTAAGACTATTGTGTTATACTGGGGCATTTAAAGGGGTATCTGATTGTTGTGATCACAGCAGATATAATGTTTTTGGCACTGTATTTGAAGCTAGGATTTGCATTTGAGAGAAGCTATTATAAGTAAGGACTGAGAAGGAGATGTCTTAGCAGGCAAAGGCCCTTGCCCTAAAACCTTAAGTTGTCCATGCCGTCCCACCTAAGGAACTTGGAGAGTGGAACTCACTCCCATCACTTGTTCTTCGATTGTCACTGGAAATTTTGGGTAGTCCCCTCCACGGTCACCGTTTGGTATCACAGGATTCAGCTACCCTCTTGGGGTTCTTAGTTTCATTAATAAGAAAATTATGAAGAGCCTCAAACAAAAACCCAAGGAGAAGATTGATAGAGTTTAAAAGAAACTTGCTCTGGGCTGCTAGCTCTAGATCTTGGAAGCTGCTTGGTGGGCAATGGAAAAGAGAATGAAAATAAGCCACGCCATCGACTATAAGAAGCATGGAGGATGGAGGTCAGCCTTGTGGCAGCAGCAGATACATGGCAGGAAGTGGAACTTTGTGAAAGAATATAGAAGCCTGAAGAGTTCCCCAAAGCAGACTCTAAGCTCTGAGAAAACCTGGAAGAACAAGACATTAAAAAAAATTGAAATAAAATTGTTAAACATTTTGAGTTAGTATTTATAAGGCAGATGGGCCCAGCAGAACCTCTAGGTGGATCATAGGAACTGTACAAGGAGAGGGATTCTGGGAAGGAAGGGTACAGTATAACATCAAATGGGTAATTGTTTTTATCTACTTAGCATAGCTTATGGTGCATTCACATTGCTAATATTGTTCTCACCTTCAGAGTGATGTCTTGGCCCGGTGGTAGACACACAGTTGGATCAATCTTTCATGTTTTGTGTAGCTTGGAATGTTAAATTTCTATCTAAGCCAGAGAAATAGCTTTTTCTAATGGACCCACATAAAACCCTGATAAACAATATAATATCATGAACTCTACACATGCACCATGACATATCCATGCACACACACACACACACACACACACACACACACATGTGCATGCATACACACACACATACACATTCAAACACACACAGACATACACACACCCATACACCTATGCATATACATGCATGTATGTGTGTGCAGATAAATAAGTAAATATAAATGTCTTTTGCATGCCAATCCCTTATTAAATACAAGTTAACACTTTCAGGGAGTCCTTAATTTATCTATTTATTTTCTTGATGCAATATATACTTGTTAAAGAACTTGGGGTTGAGCTTTAAGTTGATATAGTGGTATTCAAGATACAATTTTAATAACTTATATTCATATATTCAACATGTAAAGTACAAATACTAAAAAAAATAGCAAGCAAGCGATAAACTACATTTTAAAACTGATCATTGTATTGGCTAAGTTCTTAGTTACAAATTACATGATCTATGTCTGCTAATTCATGGACCTAAAGTGTATTAGAAGGCTCTTTGAATTGGGAGATGGTGGGGAATACAGGCCCTCTTCTGGCTCTTCGAACCCATGCATCCAAATTGTGCTACCTCTAGTAAGTAATGCAGGTACTTTGGACTTGAAAAGCCACCAATGCTTCTAGAGAAAAACTGAGTGACTCTGCCAACTGAAAAAAGGACTCAATTCTGCTGATTTGCTTATTAAAGATGGGTATTTTTTTCCTACCTTTTGGTGTAGAAGTAGGCAGAACCTACACTCCATGGCAGTTTTCTGCAAGGAAGCTTAGACATGAGAGGCATTTGCTGATGCTGTAGCTCATAATATGGAAAGTTACAAAATAATATATAGTAAAGCTATTCATGAGATTTGGGCACTCATGAAAGTCGGGTATTTCTCTCATGGTATTAAATACACATTAATATATAATTGTTATTGATAATAGTCTGATTTATAAAGATCCCTGCTAGTAATATATTATGTTGTTAAGTTCAGTTTTCTTCTTAGATTACTTCTGTGCCATAAGAAACTGAGTAAGTCATTGTTATTTGCAACTTAGGACCCCATCCTAAGTTCTATAGTATATTCATTTTGTCCCCTTTATGATTTATTTGTGCTTTCATGATGAATATTTGAATAGTATCTTCAGTGTTTGGATCATTTGTGGAATGTGTTTAAATCCATGTGTTCATTTCATGAGACTTACTTTCGCTTTACGTATGGCGCATCAATTTATATATCAAAGCACCGGTGGGTAGTAATGTATCAACATGCTGGAATTCAGTCAGCAAATGAGCAGACAATGGTCTCCTTCTTACACACTGAAATCCCTATTGTCTTTCAAGTTAGCTAGATATTCTGAAGTTTGTGTGTGCCATAACTTCAAACACATTGACTGAATAATAGGGTCCAACCTAGCATGCACTTGGTTATTAATATAGCATATTTTATACTTATTTAGATAGCAAAACAAGTATGTGAAGGGGTTCAGATCTTTATCTTATCCCTTTGGTAGATTTCCTTATGCACCCCATGAGACATGCTTTGTTTTGGAAGCTAGACCATAAGGGAGGAAAAACTTTTGATGGTTTGTAGCAGGGCACTGTAGTGACCAGATGTGATTATTTAAAAAGATTTATATTTTTTTCTGTTCATAACGTTTTGCCTTCATGCATGCGTGTATATCACATGTATTACTGGAATCCACAGAGGCCAGAAGAAAGTATCAGATCCCCTGGAAGTGGATTTATAGACGGCTTTAAGCTGACTTGTGAGTGCTGGGAACTGAGCTTAGGTCCCCTCCAAAAGCAGTGAGTCCTTTTAAGAGCAGGGACATCTCTCCAGGCCCCCAATATGACCTTTTGATCACTCACTCAGAAGCAGCAGCTGAAGCTGTATGGTAAAAGCCAAAACCAGGACAGCCAGATAGAAGGCTGTCTTGTGTTCCTTAGAATTGTGAGGGATAAGATGACTGGATAAATTCTGATATTTAAACGTGATCGAATGGTTGTAATATTAAGATGGGAAAAGCTAGGAATGACTTTCAGATGCCTGGCTAAAGCAATCAGTTTTTGAACAAAGAATTACTTCTGGGATACATTATGATTCCAGGCTGTCTTTGTGGGTGGGGCCGAGAGACTCAGCTGGTGTGTTACTCTTCTCTCAGCATTTTTTTATTCACGCTGCAAACGTTTGCCTGAAACACAAGTCTTCTGGTTCTTCTGAAATACCAGTATGGCTATTATTTAATAGATATGCAGTTCTTTATTATTATTATTAGTCGTTTTATTTATTTACATTTCAAATGTTATCCCGCCTCCCAGTTTCCCCCTCCTCAAATCCCGCATCCCACTCCATTCCCCATCTCTCCCACTCCCTTTTGCCTCTATAAGGGTGCTCCTCTACCTGCTCACCCACTTCTGTCTTACCATTCTAGCATCCCCCTATACTGGGACATCTAGTCTCCACAGGACCAAGGACCTCCCCTCCCATTGATGTCCAATAAGGCCATCCTCTGCACATATGTATCTGGTGCCGTGGGTCCCTCCATGGCTACTCTTTAGTTGGTGGTTTAGTCCCTGGGAGATCTGGGTGGTCAGGTTAATTGATATTGTTCTCCCCATGGGGTTCAATTCCCTTCAGCTCCTTCAATTCTTTCTCTAACTCTTCCATTGGGGTCCCGGGCTCAGCCCAATGGTTGGCTATGAATATGTGCATCTGTCTTAGTCAGGTGCTAGAAGACCCTCTCAGATGTTCAGTTCTTATAAATGTTTCCAAAATGGATGGTGAGAAAATTCTCACATTAGAAGATGTTTTCTGCCTTTATAATGTATGACAACACTGTGTGGAAATGTCGGGGGTTCACATTGTTCATCCAGTAACTGGCTTATTGCCACTTCCTGTCTTTTCTTTAGCTGGGATGACAGCAGTTCTGTGAGCAGTGGTCTCAGTGACACACTTGATAACATTAGCACAGATGACCTCAACACCACGTCCTCCATCAGTTCTTATTCCAACATCACTGTCCCCTCCAGGAAGAACACTCAGGTGAGAGCCATCTTCTCTCTCTCCCCACTGATTCTGTCTATCTCTTTCTCCATTTCTTTTTGGTAGAATTATGTTACGTTATGGTTCAGTTCTTCAGTCTGAAGTATTTGCATAAGTCATATAAGCAGATATAACAAAGTTCACCAACACTGGAATATGAAGCGTTTTTATTTTAGTCTTCCTGGAGTCATATCTCTCAGAACTATAGCAATGCCCATGCCAGCCTCTTTTAAAGATTATAAGCAGTTTAGGTAGATTCGCTGATGTCTAACCCAGAAAGACCCACATTGGCATTTTCCCTCCTTCTAATACTGGTTTATTTAAAAATCAAGTTTAAAAAATAGTCTAACATTGAATTTTTCTTGGTTAATCTATAAAGAAAAAAGACAAATTACTGGGCTTACTTGTGACTGGTAAATCAAGAAAGAGCATTGGATATATTCTATCTTGGCTTAGCTTAATTTTTGGTCAACGTTTGTCATAGAAGAATTCCTTCCCGTGTGAAGTTTAATTAGGCTTTTCTGAACATTATTAATCCTGACATCCTCTAATATCTACAAAGGGAAATTCTATGGCTCAAATTGATGAAACGTAAGTGAGACCATAGTTAAAAATAGAATCGTCTCTCGCGTTCTTCTGAAATATAAATCAATGCTTCCTGGCTTTTTCCTTCCAGTTATCTGAAAGTGCATTTCAGCTCCTGGTTCACTTTTTGTAGGTTTTTCTTTCACAGGAAGGTTTTTCTTTGCAGCTGAAAACAGATGCGGAGAAACGTTCCACAACAGATGAAACCTGGGATAGTCCTGAGGAGCTGAAGAAAGCTGAGGGAGATTTTGACAGCCACGGTGATGGAGGCGCCAAGTGGAAGGGTGTTCCTTCCGGACTTGCTGAAGACTCAGAGAAGACAGGGCAGAAAACCAGCCTGTCTGTATCTCAGACAGGCTCCTGGAGGAGAGGCATGTCTGCCCAGGGAGGAGCCCCAGCGAGGCAGAAAACTGGCACAAGTGCACTCAAGACGCCTGGTAGGCTTGTCGCTTGGGATAGTTTCTGCCGTGAAGAGTTTTAACCTGTGATCCAGTTGGACATCTGTGTTCGAGTACATTAGATCTCCCTTTAATAATGAGTGCATTCTATAACCCACACTTTGTCATATAGGCCCATGGGATTATGACAATCTGAGAGTCCTGTGGAGATCACGCTTGTAACGTGGGGTTTGCTATGTGCTGTATTTCACTCTGGTCACTTTAGGTCATGTACAGGTAAAGTATTTATTCTGAAAAAATAATAACTGACCAAGGCAGTTCAGTCAATCAACCAGGTCTCAAGGGAGGGAGTGAGGACTGAAAAGAAAAAGACAATTAGACAACACTATAACGTGACTCTAGCCAGTGCTCAGGCTGAAAGAGTTACTTTTTCCTAGTCTGCTTTCATACTATTTTAAGGACACGCAAATAAGGTCAGTTCTAGGTCATAAACAACATAGCTAAGGAACAAACAAATAGTAGACCAAAAGGTCCCGTGATTACCATATTCAGGGTCTTAATGCGACCCATCAAGATACAAAGAACACACAGCTTAGCTATATCATCTTGAGACTACCTCCCGAGTCCTAACCCCATAGCAAATTCCTGCCAAACTCCTAGATGGCAACCCGAAAACTCTCCACAAATTCCTCATTTTCTCTGACTTGTTAATGAATATGATTAGTAGTGATCGCGTGAATTCCACTACCTGTAACCACAAACCCGAGAGCTGTCACACTCACCTGAGAGTTGCAATGCTCAGCGTGGCAGCGTCTGTTTGCGAATCCAGCTTGATGAAAGAAAAGAGTGAAAGAATTCTCCTCAGTGGCACCATCTGTCTTCCAGGACTCTCCCCGTACTTTGTAAATTGTGTCATCTGAAGTGTGGTATCGTGGGGTCCTTCAGAAAATATCACGATGAAGGCAGTGAGATTAGCTTTTTGTCTCAGACTTAGCTAGAGAGGAAAGAGTGACATCCCTCTGAGAGAACAGTGTCATAAGATACAAGACATTAACAAATATGGAAGTAACATGTGTATACTCTATCTCCCGAAGTTCATCACAGTGCCTCTGACAGCCCTGTTTTTTTTTTTTTTTTTCTAGCTTGTCACTCAATCCTCTCATTTTACTAGAGCGCATGCCTATTTAGATCTGAAACAGAAAATATTCCAGAACCGAGGTGATAGAAAGCGCTAAAGAGCATTCATGATTTCCATTTGGTTTTGGAAGTGTTCTAATGTCAAACTATTCAAACGAGCATATCTGCGTGTTTCTCTTTCATCAGGGAAGACAGACGATGCCAAAGCTTCCGAGAAAGGGAAAACGCCTCTTAAAGGATCATCCTTGCAAAGGTCTCCTTCAGATGCAGGGAAAAGTAGTGGGGATGAAGGGAAAAAGCCACCGTCAGGCATTGGAAGATCCACAGCCAGCAGTTCTTTTGGATACAAGAAGCCAAGTGGTGTAGGGGCCTCTACTATGATTACAAGCAGTGGTGCCACCATAACAAGTGGTTCAGCCACACTGGGGAAAATCCCCAAATCCGCTGCCATTGGTGGGAAGTCTAATGCAGGAAGGAAAACCAGCCTGGACGGGTCACAGAATCAAGATGACGTTGTCCTGCACGTGAGCTCGAAGACCACCCTCCAGTACCGCAGTCTGCCCCGCCCTTCTAAGTCCAGCACCAGCGGAATCCCTGGGAGAGGTGGCCACAGGTCGAGCACCAGCAGCATTGATTCCAATGTCAGCAGCAAGTCAGCTGGGGCCACTACCTCCAAACTGAGAGAACCCACTAAGATCGGCTCAGGGCGCTCGAGTCCAGTCACTGTCAACCAAACAGACAAAGAAAAGGAGAAAGTAGCCGTGTCGGATTCAGAGAGCGTTTCCTTGTCAGGTTCCCCCAAATCCAGCCCCACCTCTGCCAGTGCCTGTGGGACTCAAGGGCTCAGACAGCCAGGGTCCAAATATCCAGATATTGCCTCACCTACATTTCGAAGGTAAGGGTATGTAAAGAGATGCTGGGAAAACGTAAAAGGTAGTATATAACATGCATTTATACTGCACAAAACTATTTTAATGTAGTCTAAATATTCTAAGATTCTGTATCCTAGACTTGTTTAAATTATAGTGAATTTTTTTGCGGATTGCACCTGTTGCTAGTGTAAAAGGCGTTGCTCATTTAGAGAGTGGTTACCCTTTCAGCTATACAGCCAGTGTGACACTAAAATACAAACACCATGTGTAGCGGGCACAAAACCACATGACTGACTATTCATAGAAATAAAGTGATAGTTTGTAAAGGTATTCAGTGATTTTCACCTCTCCTTTTCAGAATTAAAAAAAGCAAACTGCATAGATCTTTATAAACACATTTACTTCTAGTGTATGTTATCTTCCTGACTCTTAATGAGTTGGCAGTTATGAATATAGATGATATATTCTTTCTAACAGTTTATAGGAGACCAATTTATACAGTACCGGATCTTAACATAGTAACAACAACAGCAACAGAAACAACACAAAAAGCTATCAAAGTATGCTCTGAAAACGTTTACGTATTTGACATAGGACAAGAACTCAGGAGTGAGGTGACTTTTATAAGTCTTCATCAATGTCCTTTTACAGGAACCAGAAGCATATCTGATGTATATGTCAGGATTATCACTTTATTAATTATGTGAAGTTCTGCTTAGAAACATACCTGATTTTAAATACCTTAATACAGTAGGGGTCAAAATTAGTGAATGAGTTAAGACAGGTAGTTAAATAATCCTGACTCTGTTTTCTCATCTTCAAAACGATAGAGTATAATTCATCACCTCTTGTTAAATATTTCAGGTTTGTGTTTATTCTCCTGGTAACTTTGACCTCTTAGGAAGAGTCTTGAAGAATTTACGTTTATGTAACCTTAGAAACATAACTATTTGAAAAACAGCAGTCAAATTTGTCATTATAAGTATTAATTGTGAAGAATGATTTTAAGTGACAGTTCTTAGAAAGAATAAATTATGGCTTGTAGCAAGAGTAAATATTTTCATTGCTTGTGTGAGAGCCAAGAGCGCCCTCTTGTGGCCCATTACCTATGAAACAATTTCTCATATTCGCCCTAGAAATCTTCCACTGCAGGAAATATGGATTTCATTGCTGTTGAATTAGTAATCATTCTACCATTTCTTCATACCATTTTATTTCCATACTTGCATAAATTTGATTATGTCATCTGCTTCATTTACAAAACTAAAATGTTTTCTGAACCAAACTCCAGTATCTATCTAACTTAGTAAAAATGGTATTTTTAAATCACTGCTAAAATATGTATTTGAATAGTTCTGGCAACGGACAGAAATCCCTGTGGTCTTTCCATGGGAAGATACAAACCAATCCATAAGTTGTCCAGCTATATCCAATATTTCCAGCCCAGCCACTCAGGCCTCCCAGACATTAACTTACATATTTGAACCTTTCCTTAAATGCCCCCTTTAGATGATCTATTTTTAAAAAGAGGAAAATCCATTTAAGCATCATATACCGAATGCGTAGAAGTTGTTTCATTATAATGGTTCTGTAGATAGGTAACGCCAAAACGGCCAAAATATTTAATCACTAGAAACGCAAAAGTCAAGTACGATCTTGTTGGCTTTTGCCCACTGCTGCCTACCTTGGTTGCAGGCCAGTGCTTACTTAAGATATATATATATATATATATATATATATATATATATATATATATATATATATATATTAGTAGTTGATTAATCAAAAGCCAGTCGTATCACCTTCAGGAACATAGAGGCTGGACGTGCTTGGCAGCTCACGACTCCAAAGCACACTTGGCTCTGTGGACTGAAACCCTAGGAATGGATGTGAGTCTCTCGGAACAACTCAAGTTGTTATTTGTTTTTCTTTTAGGTTGTTCGGTGCCAAGGCAGGCGGCAAATCTGCCTCCGCACCAAATCCTGAGGGGGCGAAGTCCTCCTCAGTAGTACTCAGCCCTAGTACCTCTTTAGCCCGACAAGGCAGTCTGGAGTCACCGTCGTCCGGTACGGGAAGCATGGGCAGTGCTGGTGGGCTGAGTGGCAGCAGCAGCCCTCTCTTCAATAAACCCTCAGACCTAACTACAGATGTTATAAGCTTAAGTCACTCCTTGGCTTCCAGCCCAGCGTCGGTTCACTCTTTCACATCCGGTGGGCTTGTGTGGGCTGCCAATCTGAGCAGTTCCTCTGCCGGCAGCAAGGACACTCCAAGTTACCAGTCCATGACTAGTCTCCATACGAGCTCTGAGTCCATTGACCTGCCCCTCAGCCATCATGGCTCCCTGTCTGGACTGACCACAGGCACTCACGAGGTGCAGAGCCTGCTCATGAGAACGGGTAGTGTGAGATCTACTCTCTCAGAAAGGTGAGCTTTCCTGGAGGCATCCATGAGTCCTGATCCCCTCCTTCCTGCACTGTGACCACCACCCCACCCTACTAAATTCTCCTGATCCCCACTGTGACTAAAACTATGCGTTGACATAAAATTGAATTTAAATTTACAGTTAATATCGATGAGACCAGTCTTTCTCTTCACTCTTATTATCAAATTTGCAAAGGAATAGTCATTTAAGATAGGGTGATGGGATAATTTGCTTAATGCCTACATTTTTAGTGAATGGGCAATTTGCATAATATGTGCATAATACATAAATATTAAGATATTAATATATAAAGTATGTATTCATGCAGTGAGTGAATGATATCTTCTCAAGATTCTTTTAATGGTTGGCTTGAGATTCAAGACAACACAGTTCCTTGGGATGATTAAAGCTCTGTTAATGACCAAGTTCAAATGGATTCTACAGTTATGCTCTCTGAGGAATATTTGAAAATTTAAAATATAAGTTAAATCCCTTATCAAGACATAGTCTGCAACACCCAAGTTGTCCATTAACTGATTATTTCCAAGTATTTTCTTCTGGGTTCTCTTGCCTTTGTGAAACTCAAAATTAGGAGTGAAATATGGCCTCTTAATGTTCTATCGTCTCTGTGCACGCTAAGAGTCAGCAAAAGGCCCTTTTAAAAAGTATTTGAGACATAAATGAACCATTGATGCTCAGTACTTACTGTGATGATCTTGGAACTACACAGAGTGTTTGTTTCCTCATTCATAAAAATTCTGAGCTGGGACAACTGGCCTTTACATACTAAAACATATCCACTTCCCTTTTGGTTTGATGATAACACCCAATGTAAAAAGAACGGGTACTGGTTCATCCATCAGAAGAATCACTTACAATTGCTTCTCAGATTCTAGTTTCAGTAGTCACAAAGTGATCGCATGCCATGTATAAAACTTATGACAAATAAATGCAATTATATTTAAAATGTATTAACAGTCTTATTTGAATAAATGAATATATCCTGGTATTATAAACACATAATATGAAGCTTTAAAAATTAGTTGACATCTAAATCAAACAAACAGGTCATAATTCATTAGCCATAATCAACCTCCAAAATACAAATAATTTTAAACATGAAAATATAAAGTTGATCGCATATAGATTTCAATCTCTTTCTTTTGTATTCAAACAGTAAATACTAAGAAACATGGTCAAATGCATAGTTTTAATCAAGAACTTGTCAAATCAAAACTACATCTTAAGATCAACGTGTTCTATAGCTGTAGTGGAATTAAGTTTTAATAAATTATTCCACAGTTTAGCTCTACTCTATAAATATGTTTATTATAGAAATTTAGGAATAACTATATGCTTATTTACTATTTTAAGGCAAATCATTATTCTAGTTATAGAATAGTGTAAATAGATTAATTTTTAACTCAGTATAAAAATATTAAAATAAAGACTTCTAAAATATGCCGTAAGTGTATTAGTGAATATTACATCTATTGAATGTGTATATCTTAATAACATATAAGACTGTAGTAACCAGTTCCTTTCAGCAAATGGTTACATTGAACTTTTTTTATTATTATTAAAACATGATGTGTATTCTTTTTTTTCCCCTGAAAGGAAAATTCAAAGTCTATTTGTATTTTAACTCTTAAGAGTTTAACCTTTAAGCGTGCATAAAAAGAAGTGTGTGTGTGGTCTATTTAAGAAAATCTTATCTGCATATCCTGACGTAACTGCTCAGTTCATAACTAAATTGAAACTATAATACTGTGTTAAAGTGTGATATTTGAAAATAAATTTGAGACATACATGATAGATATTGAGGTATATATAAGTTCTTGACTTCTCTTTTTTATACCTTGATCTTCATATCCAAGAACAAATAGTTCAGTGGGTTTTCATACTAATTCCAACTTTTATATGTTATTCTTCCCTAAAATTTAAAAAGTAAGAAAATGAATATAAATGAAATCATTTTTTTTCATATTTCCCTGCATATACGATTTAGTCATTGGTGGTTATTTAACTATAACTAACCCACATTGGTTTTATTCTATTTTACTGTGACCAAAAAAATATTTTTAAAGTAACTTAAGTCATAGACAACCTTAAAATTTTCTGGCTTGTCCTTAAATGTGAAATGTGACAACTGTGTTATGTATTACAATTTTTGGCCATAGACAGTACATGGATTGACATCCCCACTGTCGTCATCATCCCCACCACCCTAGCTGTTGCTGAGATTGGAGTTGGCAGTTCTTGACCCTTTGCAGAAAGGCCAACAGAATATTGTCATGGACGTCTAAAGCAGTGGTTCTCAACCCTTGTAATGTTGCAACCATTTATTACAGTTCCTCCTAGTGTGGTGACCATAAAAATTTTTTGTTGCTACTTGGTAACTATACTTTTGCTATTGTTATGAATCATAATTTAAATATTTTTGGAGATAGCCATTTGCAGAGAGGGTCACAACCCACAGGTTGAGAATCACTGGTCTAGAGTTTAGGAAATGGTTCTATATTACTCAATTTAAAGGAATTATTTGCTCTGTTATTTCATTAAATTTCACAGTAACATATGAACAAGTAATTTTTTATACAACCATATCAACAAGTAATTGCTTTATACAACAACAGCAAAATAATAGTAACATTCTCACTTTCTAAAATATTTTAAAGAAATCATCTTTAAAATGGCTTTAGATCATATACTTTCTTATTTGTTTGGTATGATTCGTTCAGTACATTTATTCCCACTAGTTAGGAAATTCTATAATCCCAGTGTATGACCAGAACCAATCATTGGCATCGTGATTACACCTTGTATAACAGATGGAGTGCCCGTGGAAGAAAACATTTTAGCTTTGATTTCAAGTGATTCAATTTTAAGTCAGTCTGTCTGCATCCGTGTTCCGTCATCCCCATTGTGTACACACTGTGTGTTTAGTCCTGATCATGAACGAGCGAGCAACCATTGTGTTTTCCATTTCGTGCTTTGCTAATCTGCATGCTAGAGACTAGAATGGTGCCTCCCTCTCTTCCCCATTTTCAGGGAGTTCTTTTGCTCCTATTTAGCCAGACCTTTCTAGCCCTGTGTCTGACCGACTGGGAATTAGTTAAAACAGTGATGGTAAAGTATGTAATCCTTTTAGTGCCCAATCAACAACTTATGAAAGATGAAATAGCTTCACTTCATTAAAAATATTTCCATGACTTATACTATAAACATTGTTCAAAGAAAATACTTGGTATATGTTAAATTACCTCTTGTATGCCCATGGGAGACAAAGCTACCCTTATTCTTATTAGAAATAACTAGAAAAGAAAGATAGAAGTACTATGTGACGTTTTTCATCCTCTCTTGTCCATGGGTCTTGTTCCTTTATCAGTGGGTATCATGTCTTCTCATTGGTCCTCCTGCATAGGAAGTGGAAGTAAAAGTTTAGTTACCTGCAGAGGAAAGGGGGGGGGTACCACAGCATCCACAGAAAAGTTATGCTAACATGACTTAAGATTGAACTTGTTTTCTAATTGTTTTGAATGTCACTAGGATAGAAAGAAATTCCATATTTATAGCAGTGACAAAGATCCAGTCAGCCAGTTGGCCTTTCCAGTCAGTTCGGTATTCATGTGTACAGGTTATTTTGTATAATTCGGAGGATGCATTTTTGTTGGATATATGATTTGGAAATTTTGTTTGCATTATGTCCTTAGGGGGTTTTCTTTGTTTTAACAGCATGCAGCTTGACAGAAATACACTACCCAAAAAGGGACTAAGGTATATATTTCTCTCAGCACCACTGCTGCCTTTACTGTTGTTATGTAAACTTTCTGTGCTGTCTCTTTTTCTTCTCATTTGTTTGCTACGTAGCACCCAGCACAGGAGATGAACTCACTTTTAATCTTGAAGCTTCCTCTGGCTTTGAGAGTAGGTGACGAGATGCCAGTGAGGATGGAGGTAGTGACTCCAGCGAATCCCAGTAGGGATATCAAGACTATGAAGTACTTTGAGCTTGTCTGAGGCTTTGCTCATGAGAGCAGCAGCTAGTGGTAGGACTCAGGAATTCATTTCTCTCTCATTAAGATAAATGAACTTCTCCAGGTTTTTCACCTTGGAAGTAGATGCTGCTTAAAAAAAAAATTCAAAAGTGAAACTGGGAGTTGACTTAGTTGGTAAAAATGATTGTTAAGCAAACAGGAAGGCTGGAATTCAAATACCAGCACCCACATAAAAGATCGGAGTCTAGCCACATGGTCTGAAACTCGAACATGGGCAGTAGTGGAGACAGGAAAATCCCTGGTTCACCTGGCTGCTCCCATAGCTCTGGGTTTGGTGAGATCGTAGGAACCCTATTTCAAAGGAGGAAAGCAGAGGTCATTGATTATGCTACCCAATTTCTTCCTCTGGCCTCCACATTCATGTAAGAACACAGTACACACACACACACACACACACACACACACACACACACACACACACACGACATCCATACGTATATAGAAACACAAAATTTTACATATTTCAAAAAATGAAACTATATAGTCTGCACCGATGAAAGGTTAACGTATGCTATAAATGGAGTAAAAAACAATTAGCACAGGGCAGGTGCGGCAGTTAAGGTGTTATTTTACACACTATTATAAAAACTCAGTCCCAGTATCTGCTTTTCACATCTGCTTTTATTAATTGCCAAATCTGTTTCAATTTGAATTAATCTAATACCATCTAGCAAGTCCTAAATAGTTATTCAATTCAGAATTGAATAAACTGAAAATTGAATTCATGGCCATGAACCTATATTATACATTTTTTTTTTCTGAGAAAGAGATGTAGAGAAAACAGCTCTCACGGGGACAGTGTGATAAGTGTGACAAGTGTCATTTTAACCTAAGACCTGAAAGACAACTCTAGTTATCAGTGTGTGCCATTTCCTATGCTGTTCTGTGACATCACTGTACCTCCCTCGGCTTTTGCCCTACCGCGGTCTGCCTTGTTCTCACCTCCCGTCCTTCCAAACACAGTGCTTGGGGGTCCTTCTCCGTTAACCTGGCTGTCTGCTCTTCGCTTGTGACTTTCAAGTCCACATCTCACAGAGGCATCCATCATCATTTTCTTCTTGAATGCCACTATTTATTTCCTCTGTGGGCTCCTGCAGATGGTGCCGAATCATCTGGAGGAACTGAGCAATTGTAATTAGATCCAATCTGCTTTCGATTGCTTTCGATTGCCGCTCGGTCCGAGCAGGAAGCTCCTCTCGATTGTTTCCTTGTCCTGGTATTGCCTTGTCTTTGTTGATGTGCTGAAGTGTCTCAGCTGTGCTGTTTTGCAGATACACCCCATCATCTCGGCAGGCCAACCAAGAAGAAGGCAAAGAATGGCTACGTTCGCATTCCACAGGCGGGCTGCAGGATACTGGCAACCAGTCTCCTTTGGTCTCCCCTTCTGCTATGTCATCGTCAGCCACCGGAAAATACCACTTTTCCAACTTGGGTAAAATATTCTAAATTGTCAATTCTCTTCCACTTCTTTCGCAACCTACTATCATGGGGATTTTGATGACAACCTAGGGGGAAAAAAGCCTCAACATCGTGCCTACTGTACACAGTATACTTTCCAAATAATATGTCACTTATTTTTAGAACAAATGTTTAATTTCAATACTTGTAATTAATATAATTATTATTGTTTTGAGACTAAAGCTGAGCTATACACAGCAGACCAACATATGTATCAGAAGCAGGGATAAATCACAGAACACCAGATCTCCAAAACAGGGTCCTTTCCATTCTGTCTCAGTGCCCTTATTTATATTCAGTAAAACATGTTAGTTTTTGTTGCTGTTGAACAAAATTAATGAGCGTTACATAGACAAAGAGAATATAGAAATAATTAGGCTGAAAGTAATATGCCATTATGTGAACGCAAGATCATTTCTTGAAACGTGATTGAAATCAGAATGCTCAACTGGCATAATATGTCATTGAAGTCAGCACTCTGTGAACATTTTTAGAGGACTCTTTTGGAAGCTAAATGGCTGTCTTAACCATTAGAATCATTTGTAGGAAGTGAGGTCATTTACATAAATATTGCAGTAACAGAGAAGACTGAGAAAACACTGAAACATATCTAAATATGTCAGTTATCATTTAAAAGACCCAGTGATGATGTTAAAAAAAAAATCAATTTCTTGGACTGGAGAGGTGGCTGGACAGTTAAGAGATGGCGCTGCTCTTCCAAAGGACAAAAGTTTGTTTCCTGGTGCCCACATAGTAGATCAAAGTCTTCTGTAACTCCAGGGGAATGTAGTGCCTCCAATTTCTTCTGGCAGCTGAGGTCCCAGTGCACATAGCTGCACACACACACACACACACACACACACACACACACACACACACACCAATAACAATAATAATCATAATAAATATTTTAAAATTGATTCTTCTGTCTAGTCACATATGTCATAGCCTCATTACCGCATCTTTAGTCAGGTGAAAAAAAACATGGTTTCAGTAATGTCACCACAAATAGTTAACAATCCAGCAAATAGAATTCTTCAACTTTAATCCCCAAAGGACCCGAGGCTGAATCATTCCTATTCCAGTTTTTTCCACTATAACTGCTGGGCTTTTGAGTCATAGACAATGACCTTTATCATGGTCCCATATGAGCTACTGAATCTTTATGAACATCAAGGCTTTTGCTGTCATTTAAAAGAGTGAGGACACTTCTTTGCCCCATAATGGCAATGGATTTTCAACTATGTCATCTTAGCTCCATCTCCAGATTCCATACACCTCTTTAAAGTTAGGTTAGATTTTTCTAATTTAAGACAGTATCATAATGCCACTGGTTTACAGCTATATAGAGAAGAGAAGGTATTGAATGTCTTGGAGTTATATAGAAGCTTGTCCCAGCAACTGGGGAAAACTTAGTCAGCAATGTGCACATAAAAATAAATAAGTATGTCAACCACAGTCAGTTTCTCATTGGTGCCTGTTCTACTCACCAAACATAATTTCAATAAATTCAACAGTTTTTCTCTGTGTGTTCAACTCAAGGCCAGTTCAATCACCTTTTATTAAGAGATTGGCCCATCTGTTTCTCTCCTGTTCAGAGATCCTCTATGACTCCTGTCTGTGTCTGGACCTTAAAGATCACATAGTTTCCATTATTTCCATCATTCTCTTAGGAGTAATATTTAGATATCTAACCAAGTTATCTTTTTTTTTTAATGTTAATCTTTTATTATATATTTTCTTCATTTACATTTCAAATGCTATCCTCTTTCCTAGTTTCCTCCCCAAAAGTCTCCTATAACCTCCTCCTGCCCTGCTCCCCAATCCACCCACTCCTGCTTCCTGACATGGCATTCCCCTGTACTGGAGCATATGTTCTTCACGAGACCAATGGCCTCTCCTCCCATTGATGGCCGACTAGGCCATCCTCTGCAACTAGAGTCACAAGCTCTGGGGGTACTGGTTAGTTCATATTGTTGTTCCTCCTATAGGGTTGCAGACCCCTTTAGCTCCTTGGGTACTTTCTCTAGCTCCTTCATTGGGGGCCCTGTGTTCCATCCAATAGATGACTGTGAGCATCCACTTCTATATTTGCCAGACACAGGCATAGCCTCACAAGAGACAGCTATATCAGGGTCCTGTCAGCACAATCTTGCTAGCATATGCGATAGTGTCTGGGTTTGGTGGTTGTTTATGGGATGGATCCCCGGGTGGGGTAGTCTCTGGTTGGTCCTTCCTTCCATCTCAGCTCCAAACTTTGTCTCTGTACCTCCTTCCATGGGTATTTTGTTCCCCATTCTAAGAAGGAACTGCCAGTATTACTACGTTTTTGTATTCTATTAAAAAACAAATTTTATCTATGTGGCTTTTCTCCACTTCAGTCCTCTCCTGTGGGGGACACTCATGAAATAAGATACTATGTTACATTTCTCTTTCAGTTCAACCATAAAAACAGCAAACCTTTCATTAATAATATAATTGTACATTCTTAACTTTCACCACTGTTTTACTTTGAGGGGGTAAAATGTTTTATTTTGAAGTGTACAAGGAGCATATGTCCATGTTCATATGGGTAACCAAACAGGGACACATGTCTTTTTAAATGCTGGTTTGAAGGTTAAAGTGCACATATGCACATATACATGTTGGAATCAATATTATAAGAAATTCATAGTGTACATACTGGACAGGTTAATGTACTGCACCTCTGTTCCTTGGACATAAGCATTCAAGTTCTAAATGTCCTTTTGTAAACCTGGCTCTTATCAGCAACCACAATGATTTAGAAGTAATGGCCACTGGTTAGGCTGGTGGAATATTCCTGAAAAAAAATCTCTCAGCCACCTTCTTTCTCTGTTACTCACTCCTTCATCCCTTCCCCACTTTGTCTTTCTCCCAGTCTCTTTGTCTATCCTGCCTTTCCATCTCTGTCTCTGTCTCTTTGTCTCTGTTCTCTTACCATTTCTTCCTTTCCTTTGTATTTTCTTCTTTCTTCCAGTTAGTTACATAATTTACATATTGATAGATTATTCATCTTTCATTATAATATATATACATAATACATATATATATGTATTAGTAGATGCACACATTTGCTTATTTGAGGTCTAACTTCCAATTAAACTTATCATGAGAACAAGTAATTACATTACGCAGATGTGTCATGTGTCAGAAAATATAGCACTTTTTTTTTTTTTTTTTT